>NC_043000.1:114669957-114692457 GCF_006345805.1 Octopus sinensis
TGAGCAAGTGTCTTCTACTATAGCCTCGGGCCGACCAAAGCCTTGTGAGTGGACTTGGTAGATGGAAACTGAAAGAAGCTTGGTGTATTGTTGTATATATAAATATATATATATATGTATGTATGTATGTGTGTGTGTATGTGTGTGTGTGTGTTTGTGTGTCTGTGTTTGTCCCTCCAACATCGCTTGACAACCGATGCTGGTGTGTTTATGTCCCCGTAACCTAGCATTTCGGCAAACGAGAACGATAAAATAAGTACTAGGCTTACAAAGAATAAGTCCTGGAGTTGATTTGCTCGACTAAAAGACGGTGCTCCAGCATGGCCACAGTCACATGACTGAAACAATTTATAGAGAGTAAAAGAGAACCTGTCGTATCTTCTTTATGGACATCGTTTTACAAACCTTCAACTAATTCTTGAATGATAATCGTGTTTCTCGACCTATTACGTCGTCTGAGCATCGATCTAAATGCTCCAGGACCGCTTTGTGCTAGATCTATGAAAAACAATGCTCAGACAGTTAACAAAAAAAAGATTTTTTAAATGATGATAGAGTATTTGGGCCCGATTTTGGGCCCGCTCGAATGTTTTTTCAATACGACTGAGATTTTCTGCTGTATCAGAATTTTGTAAAACATCAAGATTAACATTCAACCAGATCCGTTTGCCATTCCGTCTTGCACCATTTCCTTTGCTTCAATTTTATAGCATCTTTTCCTGTCATCATGGAGGTGTTAGCTGTTGAATCCAATAACCAATCTGCATCACAAGAGATTCCGAGTAAAGTAGCAACATTCTACGTCGGTTAATAGTGAAGGACGACTTATTACTTTGGGTTGAAGAATAGAAATAGGAAAATGAAAGCAACAGAGGAGTGATGTTGAAGGATGGATGTTGTATTATGTAGGAGAAAGTATTATAGGATTAAAGTTAGCTGCAAATCCCGTGTGGGCCGAATTGATGCAGACGAGGGCGAAGGAGTGGGTAGCGTGTTGAGATGAAAACGAAGTCAAATTTGTGCATACACAAACAAGATAGGTGAAGAAGAGAGCGGGTAGGCGTCGACAGGAATGTTAAAAGAAATTTTAAATGGGAAGGAAAAGGGAGTAGATACGTGTTGGCAAGAATGTTGATGATAATAACAAATAAAAATGGAATATAGCAGAAGAAATCTAAAAAAGCATTTAAATATTTCAACTGAGAGGTTATAAGTAGCAAAAATGTACAAAGTAGTGAGGCAAAATATTGACAAGAACGGACAGACATATTAAAGCATATAAAATATTTCTAGACCAGGTATTTTTTATACATAAAAATGTATATTTTTGTAGGTTTACTTTTAAATCGTTAAAACTTGGCCAACTTTCCGTAACGGTGGAATTACATACTGTATACCGAAATTAGTAGCTATATTTAACAATTTCTGTAAGCGTGGAATTTCGTAACACTGCAGCTGCTTATAAATGCGCATACACTCACATTTATATTTATGTAATTGTGTGTGTGTATGTGTGTGTGTGTGTGTGTGCTTAAGAAGACCAATCAAATATGGCGAGAAAATACGATTATATATTCGGAATAAACGGACAAAGCTTACAACATTTCGTCAATGACAGAGTTGTTGTAGTGCCGAAAAGAGTTCATTATTAACTACATCCTGTCACAATTCTAGCTGCTATTCCGGCAACGAATTTTTTTTTTTTCTCACGAGAGTTCCGGACCCCGGTGATGAACTCATTTGCATACAGCCAATCAGAGCTCACCTTGAAAATCTATATACTGTGTCAGGCATAGAATGGCGTATGCCACTCTGTCAGAACAGCATAGCAGGTCTCACATAAGCACCACATTCCCCCATCACCATCCTCATAGATCAATTGAGCACCATCTCTGTATGGAGCTAGCATTGGGTACCTATGCTCAGACTGAGATTAGTGATACTGCATGTACCCATTGACATATGCAAGGAGGGCGCAATCCGACACAACGCCATACTGATTATGATGTTCCCAGATTAACACCAACATTTTAAATTAAGAATGTACAAAATCAGTCAAAAAATCAGAAAACTACACTCATTTACACTTTCTAGTAAATTACGCAAATCGGCAACACTTATGGCATCATAGGTGAGTAGCTCTCCACTCACTTTATACACTAAATTTCACATTTAGTGTATAAAGCACATTTTCCACTGAACTCAACCAGAACATTTTCGTGACTAGGTGGACACTAGTTTGATAGCTAAGCTCTGATTGGCTGTATGCAAATGAGTTCATAACTGGAGTCTGGAACTCTCGTGGGAAAAAAAATTCGTGTCACGGCAACATCTGTGAGAGCTCTGTCTCAAATGGGATTTAAAGACCTAATATTCTATCCAAATAAAAAAAATCTCCTTCAAAATAGTCCTTTATATTATTGTAAGAGGACAGTCAAGAATTTGATTCTGGTGACGGAGCGACACTAAATTAGTCTTGGAAGCACTAAATGTGACAAGCTATTTGCTTCACAGTTACACAATCCCAGTTAAGTACCTGGGGAATTTTGCAGCTTGATCTTGTGGTTGATGTTGTTAAAGGTGAAACTGTGAAGTACGGAATCAATAATATAAATGTTAATGAAGGTTCTAATTATTAATAAGTAAATTATTGATAAACAACAGGAAGAGCAAATATGTCAGAGCATAGAGTGTTCGGGCTAAATTTGACGATTTTTATGTCTCCTTTTTGCAGGAACAGCTTTATGTATTGGTGAAGAGCCAACGGCGTTGGAGAGCATAAAGATTAAAGATGTAGTTTAGAGAAGGTTAGCTGACCTGGAGGATTGTAAGCCATCTGAATTATGGGAAAGAGTTACCTGCATCATGATGATAAGCGTCGAGTATTAAAATGCTGATATTATGACTGTTGTTCAATGCTTTTTAAACACTGTAAAGGCTGTGAGACATGACTTTAAAAAAATAAATGTTATTTCTCGAGCCATGCCAGGCTCATAAGGGCCGGTTTCCCGGTTTCAGTGACGTAGAAATTCCCCAGCTGGACCGGACGCCGGTCCGTCGCAGGATTACTCATTTTTGCCAGCTGAGTGGACTGGAGCAACGTGAAATGAAGCTGCGAGTGCTTAGCTTAAATGTTTTCATTATCTAGTATTTTTATTAATGACGGTATCACAGAGAGTACTGTTACTCAAAGATTAGAGAGAGAGAGAGAGAGAGAGAGACTCTCTCCGTACTCTCATAATAATAATCCTGGTTTGAAGTTTCTTTGACGCTGACCGTGAAGAATGATGACAGCTATTATTTTTAGTGCTGCTAGTTCCATGAAATCTTCCCAAATAACAAACTTGAGGGTTTTACTGGCTTATCTGCCGACGACCCGGCCATGGAACAATCTGACCTGTTGCATGTTTCCACTGATAGGAGCACTCCGTCGGTTACGACGACGAGGGGCCCAGCTGACAAGATCAACGGAACATCTTGCTCGTGAAATTACCGTGCAAGTGGCTGAGCACTCCGCAGACACGTGTACCCTTAACGTAGTTCTCAGGGAGATTCAGCGTTACACAGAGTGTGACAAGGCCGGCCCTTTGAAATACAGGTACTACTCATTTTTGCCAGCTGAGTGGACTGGAACACGTGAAATAAAGTGTCTTGCTCAAGGACACAATGTGTCGCCGGGAATTGAACTCACGACCTTACGCTCGTGAGCCGAATGCTCTAACTACTTAGCCACGCGCCTTCACTATTATCTCCATATTTACATGCTTCCACTAGCAAACGAACAAATACCCTCTATGTCCGAATACAGTTGTTTCCGAAAGAAAATTTATGCAAGGGAGAAATTTCCAAGAGGAATTACTGTGTTGATAAATATGTTTCTAAAATATGCAAAAGGATATTTAAGACGCGGACATATCGGTCAACACAGGAGTCTGATTTTGTTCTTCATAATGATGTTTCTAGCTCTTCATATATTAAGTGCAATCATTATCTGAGCGCCACGTGCAAGGACTTCTAGTCTTGTTTATTTATCATTAATGATTACCCCACTTATCTCAACCGCTGCTTTGTCTCTAGATTTTCACCTGGTACTGAAATATTTTTTGTAATAACACTGTTGGTATTTCCGTACTTTTTGGTTATCTAACCCCCATTAGAAAATTGGGTTATCTTCCCAAGTTTTATGAGAAATATCGGTACTTTTGGTTATATCCTTCGTTTTAAAAAATTGTTTAAGCCTCAATAAAACAAAAAAAAAACAAAAGTGAAAAGATGAAACATCTAATTTAAATTTGATAATTTTTTATAACAAATCATACAAAACTGGAAAGATTAATAAACATGAAAACTGAAAGCATTTTTATAACAAATCATATGAAATAAAAACATTAAACATCGTATTGAACAATGATCCAATCAAAAGGATCTAACTCTTTTAATCCAATCTCTTGTCGCCTCATAAACTCAATTTTTTAGTGGGGAGATAACCCAGTTTTTTTAATGGCAATTTTTTTAACGGGGACCAGATAACCGAAAAGTACCGGTATCGCTGATAAGGTTGTTGTTGTTGTCTTATTTTTCTGTATCAATTTCTGTCCCAAACTTGATGGTGACTCAAGGAAGATGTCTGATTTATCCTTCACTGGCAGTATCGCCCGGCGTTGCTCAGGTTTGTTTCGACCCTTTAGAATTGGAATTTTTTAAAAGAAAAAAATTTGCATTATGTAGCTTGTTATTCTCTTTAAGTGAACATTTTTCTGGTTGAAATACACCGAAAAATGGCAACACAGCAGTCAAAAAATCGTAAAAAATAGGGATTTTCATTGAAAAAAAACACCTTTTTGATGTAAATAATTTTTGGTGTTAACATGGTCCAATTTGAATTTTTTCTTCTACTGAAGGAAGAGCAAGCCTTCTATCATACTCTCGAGTTTGGTCAACTTGCGCTGCAGGGTCTCGGGGGATATAGTGTTAGTTGAAGGCTACCAAACCTGCCTTACACAGACAACTTCAGCTTTATATAGAGAGAGATTGCCCTCAGTCCAGCAATATCGTCAGGAAATCTTGAGTCTGGGCTCCTCTTCCTTCCGATACCAACTAAGTGGATATAACTGCAGAATTTGTTTCTGCTGACTCTGTCTAACGGGTCTGCCAGCGTCCGTTGGATATATTTATAAATGAAGGGAGACCACTCTAATTTCTCGTTTTATAGAAAACACAAACTTTAATATAAGCAAAAGACGGAAATTTAATACAAATATATTTTCAACGAGGATTTGCTATCGTGATATTTACATTGTTTCTGTTTAAGAACTTAATCTATTAACGAAAAGTATTCTTTCTCACCTTTCACTCTTTTAAATTAATTAGACGTAAGATAGTTTTTGACGAGAAAATTGAAAAATTATATAAATGCAAAGAAAAATTAAATTAAATTAAATTAATAGAATGTATTTGGATTACATGTCAGACATAACTAGGCAGAAAATTAATACTTTCGTGCTAACACCTACGTAAATGCTTAATTAAAAACATTAACACCATTCCAATCGAAGTAATATGAGATATGTGTGTGCGCGTATGCGCGCGTGCGTGTGTGTGCACATGAGTGTTTACAACGACAGTGAGAGAGAGAGAGAGAGAGAGAGAGAGTGAGAGAGAGAGAGAGAGAGAGAGAGAGAGAGAGAGAGAGAGAGAGAGAGAGAGAGAGAGAGAGAGAGAGAGAGAGAGAGAGAGACCGAGACCGTCCACTGGGCTCATGCATGGCTCCTATAACATCATCAAGTGGAATTTCACTTGAAGAAAATTTGTCTGCGAGAAGTGAAATAAGTAGGAAAAGAGCAAGATCTAATTTGGTAAATGGT
Source organism: Octopus sinensis (assembly GCF_006345805.1). Lineage (NCBI taxonomy): Eukaryota > Metazoa > Mollusca > Cephalopoda > Octopoda > Octopodidae > Octopus > Octopus sinensis. The sequence goes on from NC_043000.1 coordinate 114,675,822, forward strand.
CCAAGCGGCGTCACATACAAGATCTGAAGAAGCGTCCAAAGCTGCTCTGTCGGGTCTGAAAGGCCCTGGAGACAATTCGGAATGGAGGAAAGGTTGTCTAATTATGGAAATGTACCAAAGGGTTATATTAGAAATCCTCAAGCGGCGAGCTGGCAGAACCGTTAGCACGCCGGGCGAAATGCGTAGCCGTATTTCGTCTGCCGTTACGTTCTGAGTTCAAATTCCGCCGAGATAGACTTTGCCTTTCATCCTTTCGGGGTCGATAAATTAAGTACCAATTACGCACTGGGGTCGATGTAATCGAGTTAATCCGTTTGTCGTCTGTGTTTAGCCCCTTGTGAGTAGTAAAGAAATATATATTAGAAATCCTTTGTTGCCTTGAACCCACAAGTGTGGTGTGATCCTCCTCATTAGGGAAGCATGACAGAAAAGAGTGGGGTGGCTAGTTGTGCTGTGGCTAGACATGGCCAATGCCAGAAGCTGGATGCCACACAAGCCGCTTGGCGGTGCACTAGAGAGGCATCATAACTGGCACCAACTAGAAGGGAGCATAATCACTGGGTTCACTATGTCAGTGTCCCTCTGTACACTGGTAATGGACATGCTGGTCAGGTCAGCAGAGAAGGAGTGCTGGTAGTCCTGTCAGCAAGACAGGGTTAAGAGAACCATCCATCAAATCCTTTATAGATGATCACACGGTGACACAAGCAACAGTACAGAGACGAAAGTGGATCCCTCAATAATTAGAGAAGCGCGAGACAAACACAGATGAGTTCCAAACCTGTAAAGTTCCACTGCATGGTTCTTGTTTCTTTTATTGCCCACAAGGGGCTAAACATAGAGGAGACAGACAAGGACAGACACACGGATTAAGTCGATTACATCGACCCCAGTGCGTAACTGGTACTTAATTTATCGACCCCGAAAGGATGAAAGTCAAAGTCGACCTCGGCGGAATTTGAACTCAGAACGTAGCGGCAGACGAAATACCACTAAGCATTTCACCCGGCGTGCTAACGTTTCTACCATGGAAAGGTATTTCGTCTGCCGCTACGTTCTGAATTCAAATTCCGCCGAGGTTGACTTTGCCTTTCATCCTTTCGGGGTCGATAAATTAAGTACCAGTTACGCACTGGGGTCGATTTAATCGACTTAATCCGTTTGTCTGTCCTTGTTTGCCCTCTTTGTGTTTAGCCCCTTGTGGGTAGTAAAGAAATAGGTATTTCGTCTGCCGCTACGTTCTGAGTTCAAATTCCGCCGAGGTTGACTTTGCCTTTCAACCTTTCGGGGTCGATAAATTAAGTACCAGTTACGCACTGGGGTCGATTTAATCGACTTAATCCGTTTGTCTGTCCTTGTTTGCCCTCTTTGTGTTTAGCCCCTTGTGGGTAGTAAAGAAATAGGTATTTCGTCTGCCGCTACGTTCTGAGTTCAAATTCTGCCAAGGTTGACTTTGCCTTTCATCCTTTTAGGGTCAATTTAAAGGCGGCGAGCTGGCAGAATCGTTAGCACACCGTGCGGAATGCTTACCGGTATTTCGTCTGTCGTTACGTTCTGAGTTCAAATTCCGTCGAGGTCGACTTTGCCTTTCATCCTTTCGGGGTCGATAAATTAAGTACCAGTTACGCACTGGGGTCGATGTAATCGACTTGATCCGTTTGTCTTGTCCTTGTTTGTCCCCTCTGAGTTTAGCCCCTTGTGGGTAGTAAAGAAAGAGGAAAGAGAGGAAGAAACTAGTGCAGGTTATGTGAGCATCAGCCAAGGAAGAGCAGTCAAGGTGAACAGGGGCAATGTGGAAACAAGGTGTTTGGATTAAGTGGGAGTCAGTAATTGAGCGGATGCCACCCTGGAAGGACATCTTGTGGTGGAATGCAGAGTAGGGGTGAGCAAAATGAGTAAATGGGGTAAAATGTGTCATTTCATATTTCTTCTTATTTTTTTTCCCCGTATTTGTTTGAAACTATTATATTGCAAAGCATTGTATCGTCATTTTGTACCGTTGTATCATCTTTGGGAATAAAACTTGGTCGGCATTCTTGCTGTTGTTGTCGTTGTCGTCGTCGTTGTTGCTGCTGCTGCTGCTGCTGCTGTTGTTGTTGTTGTTGTGTTGTTGTTGTTGTTGTTGTTGTTGTTAGTGTCCATTGCGTGGCACCTTGGACAAGCGTATTCTACTATAGCCTCGGCCTGATCAAAGCCTTCTGAGTGGATTTGGTACACGGAAATTGAAAGAAGCCCGTCGTATATCTCTCTATATATAAAACTGAGAATGTGTGCATGTCTGTCTGTCTGTCTGTGTGTTTCCCTAAAACTTGAGAACTACACAACCAACTTCATTCAAATTTTACACATGTCTTACTTAAGGTCCGGGGAGTGTCATCGGCAAAAAAAATCTTAACTTTTTCACTAGGGCGACCCCACAGCATTACCATATCTTCTCCACTATTTCAGTATTACGTGTTAAAAGTGAAACAAAAACATCTCTCTTTTGTAATGCTGACACTTTCACTATTATAACAGGGATGAACCATTAACAATGGTCATCCATTTTGCTAGAAGAAGATCCGCTATGGTTTTATATGCTACACCACTGGTTTTCAATTGATATTAATCAAATTAATATTCAATTTTTCACCCTTTTTATGTGTGTATTAGCAATTCGTATAAAATTGCATCAATGATTTGAACTTGAATAAGTGGTTTCACATAAATGGGGATAAATTAAAAAGGTTTGTTGTTATTATTATTACTGTTTGACTATTGTAATCACGTTTGTTGGTTCCTCGTCAGGGAAACGTTGTTGTGTTGCATTTGTTAAATAATTGTAAACCGTAACCTTCCCCCTTTCGGAGAAGGGTCTTTGGTTATTGTTTAAAAATTGAATTATGTCCCTGTTTGGGGAAATTGACGATATTTTCACCGTCTTTACGGAAGCATTTTTGTTAAAATGCCTTCGATAGAAGAAAGTCCAAAAATACATTTCACTGCAGCCGTACACTTCTATACAAGATGGAGGACAAGATCCAATTGATCGAAATTGCAAGAGACGGGCCTACAATTCCAGTCTGTTATATACATTGAGTATTGTTTTCACTAGCGATATCAAGATATAACTTTGTATTTTGTATTTTATGTGTAGATGTATATATATAGATGTACATGTAATATGTACACATATATATACTCATATATACATGCATAATATATACGCGCACACACACACACACACACACACACACACACACATACATAGGGGCAGGTGTGGCTGTGTAGTAACAAACTACGTTCCAAACACATAGTCCTGGGTTCAGTCCCACTGTGTGGTGACTTGGCATGTGTCTTCTGCTGTAGCCTCAGACCAACAAAAGCCTTCTCAGTGGATTTTGTACATATATACAGGCATACATACATATATATATACATGCATACGTACATATTCGGCATAAACACTCTACCACTACAACTAATAACTGTTGGGAACACTTTCAAACCTGCCTTACATTCGAACCGGAATCTCAATGCCCGAGTTTTCCATCTCAACTTAATCTCTCTCATGGAGCTCATACAAAAAGGGCAAGTCTTTGGGCCCATACAATGTGACGTGTACACAATCGAGTGGCAAAAAAGGGGCCTTCCACGTGCTCATATCCTGCTTTGGCTCTCAGCGAAGATCAATTCCAATGACATCGACAACATAATCTCTGCAGAACTTCCTGGTCCAGCTTTAGACAAAGAACTATACGAAATAGTTAAAGCAAACATGGTACATGGTCCATGTGGGTGTGGATTCAACATAAACTCACCATGCTTGAAGGACAGCATATGTTCAAAAAGATTTCCAAGGAGGTTCCTACAAGAAACTCAGACAGGCGCTGATGGGTATCCATCCTACAGACGCAGAAAACCAGAAGACGGAGGTTTCACAGCAACTATCGGACAGCACGATATTGATAATAGATTGATTGTTCCATACTGCCCACTCCTGTCAAAGACTTTCAATGCCCACAACAACATTGAGTTTTGCAACTCCATTAAATCCATCAAGTACGTTTGCAAATATGTAAACAAGTGTTCTGACGCTGCAATGTTTGGATTACAACAAGAATACTGCCAGGATGAGGTGACGCATTATCAGGTGGGACGGTACATAAGTAGCAACGAGGCTTTCTGGCGCATCTTTGGCTTTCCAATTCACCAACGACACCCCGCCATTCAACAGCTTGCAGTGCACCTGGAAAATGGTCAAAGAGTGTACTTCACCGATGCTAATGCTTCTCTGTTGGCAGAGGAACCAAGGGATAGCACACTCACTGCATTCCTCAAGCTTTGTCAAGTGGATCCATTCGCTCAAACCTTGCTGTATCCATAGATATCATCGTACTACACTTGGAATGGAAAAAAATGAGCCCTACGGAGAGCAGGTCAAAATGTTCATGGATACCCTGGCATTAAGTTTCACACATGCCTTGGGCGAATATACATAGTGCATCCCACTCAACAACAGTGCTTCTACCTTCGTCTACTACTGCATGAGGTCAGAGGGCCAACGTCTTTCCAGGCCCTAAAAACCGTTCATGGACATGTCTGCACAACATACAGAGAAGCCTGCTATCGACAAGGTTTGTTAGAAGATGGTGCACAATGGGATGCAACTTTAGGAGAGGCTGCTTTATCACAATCACCTAAAAGTCTCAGGGCACTATTTGCAGGCATGCGAACTGTGTGATCCGGCCACTCTATGGCTCAAATATAGAGACAACCTGGCTGAAGACTTTCAGCGCCAAGCTCAACTGCTCTATCCTGACATGGAGAGTATCAGCAATGAAATCTATAACAAAACACTCATTGACATTGAAGACAGAATTGCTAAACTGGGTGGAAATGAATTGTCGACGTATGGCCCGCCACAAGCATTCAAGTCAAAGTCAAATAGCCTTCCCACTGCTGTCATTCGTGAAAAGACCTACGACACTCAAGCGCTTTCAAAGTACATTGTTGAAAATGAGCCTAAATTACTTCCGGACCAGCTGCAGGCCTACAGAACTATTCTTAACAGTGTACGCCAACGCGAGGGACGAATCTTCTTCCTCGATGCTCCTGGAGAGACAGGAAAAACATTTATTACAAAGTTTCTCCTTGCAGAAGTTAGGCAGCATCAGGACATTGCAGTAGCTGTAGCCTCCTCTGGTATTGCAGCTACATTGTTACCCGGTGGCAGGACAGAACACTCAACTTTTAGACTCCCTCTCAGTTTAGCAGCATCCGAAATGCCTTCATGCAACATCAACAAAAGCTCAGATCAGGGACAAGTACTTAAAATGTGTCATCTAATTGTCTGGGATGAGTGCACTATGGCTCACAAGGGAGCTTTGGAAGCATTAGATAGAGCCCCGAAAGATATCCGAGACTGTCAGGCTCCAATGGGAGGTGTAACGCTTCTGTTGTCAGGTGATATCAGGCAAACTCTTCCTGTCATTCCGAAAGGCACTAGAGCAGATGAAGTCCAAGCATGCCTAAAGTCCTCTACCCTGTGGCATCATGTTACAATCCTCAATCTCACCACTAACATGAGGGCTCAGCTACACGGCGACAAAATGTCCACAAAGTTTGCACAGGACATTTTGACACTTGGTGAAGGCGATGCCTCTCGATGCTGCAGGACAAATGGAAGTGTGGTCATTTTCCTCTGTTGTTAATTCTGTAGATGACCTCAAAAACGAAGTCTTTCCCAACTTCACACAAAACTACCAAAATCACAATTGGCTGTGTGAAAGAGCAATATTAGCTCCAAAAAATGTCGCTGTTAACAAAATTAATCAACAGCTAATGCATTCTCTTCCCGGCACTATACACACTTACAAGTCTGTTGATACAATTCCAGATATAAATGAAGTTGTGAATTATCCTTCTGAATTTCTCAATTCACTGGAGCCTCCTGGACTACCTCCACACATATTAGCACTTAAAGTTGGAACTCCTGTAATGCTACTCCGCAATCTGGAACCACCAAGACTTTGCAATGGAACACGACTGGTGATAAAGAAAATGATGTCACTCGTTATCGAGGCGATCATTCTTTCTGGATGTGGAAAAGGAGCAGAAATTCCATTTACATTCAGAAGACTGCAATTCCCCCTTCGTGTCAGCTCTGCCATGTCCATTAACAAATCTCAGGGTCAAACCCTCTCTGTAGCTGGTCTTCTCTTGGAAGAGTCCTGCTTCTCGCATGGGCAACTGTATGTTGGCTGCTCAAGAGTAGGAACCAAAAGAAACCTTTTTGCATATGCTCCACAAGGAAAAACAAGGAACATTGTTTACAACGAGATGTTATAATCTCAACAGCCAGGAGGTATATACATGATCCCCTTTTTTTTAACAAACTTCATGTACAGTCATGTATTTATATATATATATATACATGGAAAAATGCAAGCATGAAAAGTAATATTCTTAAGATTATAAACCTGGAAAAGTACAGGACAATTTATGACACCGGTAAACGTATAAGACAAACTACTACTTCAAGTAAAATAAAGAATAAGAAACTTTTTACTTAAAATATTGCACCAAAGAATGCCACTTCTTTAGAGTTCTCATCTTTTATTGCGCAAAACTGTTCGGCTAATTTGCAAGTTTTTCTAATTAGTCACTATTTTCTGTATTTAAAGTAGTAAAGTAGCCAAATTGTACTTAAATATGTCTAGTGTTATTTGAAAACTATAATAAAATAATTTTTAATATTCAAATTTTAATTTTAGCTGCAATATTTTAAGTAAAAAGTTTCTTATTCTTTACTCGAAGTAATAGCTTGTCCTATACTCTTACAGGTATAATAACTTCTCCTGCACTTTTCCGGATTTATAATCTTAAGAATCTTATTTTTCATGCTTGCATTTTTCCATGCAATCCATGATTTTTCCAGACATTGCTGTTATAAGATAAGTAATAATGTGTCAATAATTTAAGATTTTACCTTATGAAATACTGAAAAATAATATTTCAATTTATCCATGTTGAATTTAAATATATGTTGTGATTGAATTATTTGATATTACCCATCTACACCAAATTTATGGCAGGGGTTTTTACCATGTTGTTCGTTGCACCATGGATCACCAAAAATTACAAACAACAAGATCCCAAAACGATCAGTTACCAGGCTCATCTTAAGTAACCTAATTTTGCAATAATAGGAGGTCACAGGAACTCATTCAACGAAAAAAAATTTCCATCGATTCCGGGATTGGGAGGGTGAACCCCACCTAATTTTTTCCGAACCAAAATAAGGGATTTGCAGCACATTAGGAGGTCAAGGTCTTGATTCCACGCAAAATTGTTTTTTTCTTAGTGAAATTCGTGCGGATGTTAATATAGAAATTGACTATAATGTTGTTATTTAGCCTCAAATCAACCCTGATACTGAAAACGTATCATCAAACCGCCTTTTTAGGGATAATCTAGGACATTACATACAATGGGCGTGTGATTCAGGTAGGGGGCTACTTTGGCCTGCTATTTTTAATGTGTGGAGCAACCAGGTAGAAGCTCTTTCATTGGTTCGATTGCGTGATAAGATTTTTTTTTCCACATTTATGTAATATGTATATATATCATCGGCAGAAGTTAGACAGTAAGTCAAAAACTGAGAGTTTCGTGTATTGGCACTTATCAAACACGAATTTCTACGTTGTCACTCTGTAACTTCAGACGAAATAACTTTTAAAGTACAAAATTTTATCCAAAACGTTAAGAGTAAACCCTCTTCTATGTGACACATTCTACCAATAAAGGAAGTTTGAAAGTGTCTAGTTAAAAAAAAATTAGTTAAAAGGACACCCACAATATGGTCAAAACATCATATTGCCTCAAAAATTTTTGAAAAACTTTTTGAAAATTTTCCTCAAAAATTTTTGAAAACTTTCCCCAAAAATTATTGAAAATTTTTTTTTAAAATTTTCCTCAAAAATGTTTGAAAAATTTCTCCCCAAAAATTTTTTGAAAATTTTCCCCAAAAACTTTTCGAAAATTTTTCGAAAATTTTCCCCAAAAATTATTGAAAAATTTTTTGAAAGTTTTCCCCAAAAATTTTTCAGAAATTTTTTGAAAATTTTCCCCAAAAATTATTGAAAAATTTTTTGAAAATTTTCCTCAAAAATGTTTGAAAAATTTTTCCCCCCAAATTTTTTTTCACATAAATTTTTCGAAAATATTTTGAAAATTTTCACCAAAAATTTTTGAAAAGTTTTTCAAAACTTTTATCAAAATTTTCCCCGAAAATTTTTAAAGAATTTTTTGAAAATTTTTCCCCCAAAATTTTTTTCCCAGAAATTTTTCGAAATTTTTTTGAAAATTTTCAGCAAAAATTTTTGAAAAGTTTTTAGAAACTTTTCCCCAAAATTTTAGAAAAGTTTTTTAAAAATTTTCACCAAAAATTTTTGAAAAGTTTTTCGAAAATTTTCCCCAAAATTAAAAAAAAATTTTTTGAAAATTTTCCCCAAAAATTTTTTGGAAATTTTTCCCCCAAAATTTTTTTTCCCAGAAATTTTTCGAAATTTTTTTGAAAATTTTCACCAAAAATTTTTGAAAAGTGTTTTGAAAATTTTCCCCAAACATTTTTTGAAAATTTTATGAAAATTTTCCCTAAAAATTTTTGAAAAGTTTTTCGAATATTTTCAAAAATTTTTTGAAAATTTTCCTCAAAAATGTTTGAAACATTTTTCTCCGAAAATTTTTTTTCCCCAGAAATTTTTAGAAATTTTTTTGAAAATTTTCACCAAAAATTTTTGAAAAGTTTTTTGAAAATTTTCCCAAAAATTTTAGAAAAGTTTTTTGAAAATTTTTGAAAATTTTCCCAAAAATTTTAGAAAAATTTTTTGAAAATTTTATGAAAAATTTCCGGAATTTTTGAAAATTTTCCCAAAAATTTTAGAAAAATTTTTTGAAAATTTTATGAAAATTTTCCCTAAATATTTTTGAAAAGTTTTTCGAATACTTTCCCCAAAAATTTTTGAAAAAGTTTTTGAAAATTTTCCTCAAAAATGTTTCAAAAAATTTTCCCCGAATATTTTTTTTCCCCAGAAGTTTTTCGAAAATTTTCCTCCGAAATTTTTGAAAATGTTCCCAAAAATTTTAGAAACATTTTTTGAAACTTTTCCCCAAAAATTTTTGAAAACTTTTTGAAAATTTTTCCCAAAAATTTTAGAAAAATTTTTTGAAAATTTTATGAAAAATTTCCGGAATTTTTGAAAATTTTCCCAAAAATTTTAGAAAAATTTTTTGAAAATTTTATGAAAATTTTCCCTAAATATTTTTGAAAAGTTTTTCGAATACTTTCCCCAAAAATTTTTGAAAAAGTTTTTGAAAATTTTCCTCAAAAATGTTTCAAAAAATTTTCCCCGAATATTTTTTTTCCCCAGAAGTTTTTCGAAAATTTTCCTCCGAAATTTTTGAAAATGTTCCCAAAAATTTTAGAAACATTTTTTGAAACTTTTCCCCAAAAATTTTTGAAAACTTTTTGAAAAATTTTTCCCAAAAATTTTTCGAAAATTCTTTGAACAATTTCCTACAAAATTTTAGAAAACTTTTTTGAAAATTTTTTTTTTGAACATTTTCCCTAAAAATTTTTCGAAAATTTTACCCCAAAATTTTTGAAAAATTTTGGGGAAAATTTTCAAGTCTTCAAAAAATTTTTTTTTAATTTTTAAAAAATTTTTTGCGAAAATTTTTTGGGGAAAATTTTCCAAAAATTTTTTGAAAAAATGAGAGAAGGAGAGAGAGAATAAGTGACGACCTTCATAAAATATAAAATGTAAAATGTTTTGTCTTTTCTTAAACACGAGATATAGTGTTCAAATTTAGGATGTTTTTGAAAAACACTATATTTTATAATCATAGTATATATACTTTCTCACACAATTACAATATATTTATTTTAAATCTTTCTCTCCCCTCTCTCTCACACACATTACTTTGGGTGCGAAAGAGTTTTGTTTTTATTTTACCCCGAGTAAAAAAGTGTTTTGTTGACAATCCATTTTTTTAACAACAAAGAGGTGAGTAGCAATTTGTCAGTGAATTGCACAATATAAATGGGTACGAGTGTTAATCTACAAATTTAACAACATTTTTCCATTCATTTCTGTTTATGAACATGTATGCATGCACAAAACATGCAATAGGTGTACGTACGTACATGTGTATTCGTGTCTGTTACCCATATATATTTATATTATATTATATATATATAATATATATATAATATAACCAATTTCAACGGATTTTGCCCAAATTTGACGTCGATATTACTTAGTTTGGTTTGAAATAAAGAACTTGATTAGCTTAATAATTGTAACTTAATCCCGGGCAAGGCCGGGTTATACTGCTAGTATATATATATATATATATATAATATATATATATAATATATATATATATATATATATATATATATGTGTGTGTGCGTGTGTGTGTATGTGTGTGTGTGTCTCCCCACCATCTTGACAACCGATGCTGGTGTGGTTACGTCCCCCGTAGCTTAGCTGTCCGGCAAAAAGAGACCGACAGAATCAATACTAGGCTTAAAGAATAAGTCCTGGGGTCGATTCCTTCGACTAAAGGCGGTGCTTCAGTGTGGCCGCATTCAAATGGCTGAAACAAGTAAGAGAATTAAAGAATATAGCTCCAGGCCAACCAAAGCCCGTCGTATATATGTATGTACAAGTAAAACTCCCGCCCCCACGTCCAATGGACGGTGCTGAATCATATCTGCTGAATAAAAAGCAATCAGTGTTTTCTTTTCATTAAAAAATAATTAAGCATGCCTTTATTTCAATAAAATTTTTGGTTTTGTTAAACGAAGTTAAGGCAAAAAAAAAAACTTCTTGAGAAACCAAATAGTCTTTCCTTCCTTCATGCCAAGTTTGCAGAAAATATCTCTTTCGCATTTTACTTCTTTGGTCTCTTAAACATACTGCATTTTGTGGCATTATTTCAAGCCAGCCGGCTTTTTTTTTGCGCAAACTGCTCATGCATTTTTCTCGCGTATGCGTAGTATCGATCGCAACAGCTGATGTACTTGCACGTTCGCATTCTCACCTGGAATCGATTTTTGTCATTTTTCAAGACATGCCCTGATATCGTCGGTATCTACATATGAAATTTGAGCGCAATCGGATGGAGGATGCCCGAGATCCTAGAAGACACACACACACACATAGAACGGATTTTATATAATAGATATGTGTTTTCTTATCGTGAACATTTTGTACCAAAATATTTTATGATTGATGTTGCATATATAAAATTTTCAGAAAATACGTCAATCGTAGCAATAAGGTAGACAACTCTCGAATTTTTGACATTGAGGTTTGTCCCTTTAATTAACACCGTTGTAACGTTCCAATATTAGTTTGATATTAGTTCACTTCAGTCTCCCTGCTGGTGTCTTAGAGAAAGTTATCAATGCCATCACCTCATCTCTTACTCTTTTACTTGTTTTAGTCATTTGAATGCGGCCATGCTGGAGTACCGCCTTTGGTCGAGGAAATCGACCCAAGGACTTATTCTTTGAAAGCCTAGTACTTATTCTATCGGTCTCTCTTGCCGAACCGCTAAGTTACGGGGACGTAAACACACCAGCATCGGTTGTCAAGCGATGTTGGGGGACAAACACAGACACACAAACATACACACACACACACACTCACACATACACACACACACACACACATATATATACATATATATGACAGGCTTCTTTCAGTTTCCGTCTACCAAATCCACTCACAAGGTTTTGGTCGGTAAGAGGCTATTGTAGAAGACACTTGCCCCGGAGGTGCCACGCAGTGGGACTGAACCCGGAACCATGTCGTTCGTAAGCAAGCTACTTACCACACAGCCACTCCTACGCCTAATAACATAATCTAATAACATTTTTATAACAAATCTTACCATTCCTATTGAGGAGGTCAAAAGTCAACAATGTGTTGAAGTATTAAATCAAAAGGATCCAACCCTTTTAATCCAATCTATTGTCGCCACGTAAACTCCACTTTTTAGTGGGGAGATAACCCAGTTTTTTAATGGGGGTGAGATAACCAAAAAGTACCCAGATTTGCTTGTGTGTGAGCTACATTATCCAATGTTATTCCTTTCTAAAAACATCGTGTTATTTCAGAGATTGGTCGACTATTTCTAGCATTTAAATAAATATGCAAACACATGTTATTAGTTTGCAGGTGTATATTATTTATGCACCCTTTTCAAGCCTAGCCAGGCTCATGGGCCCGGTTTCCCGGTTTCTGTGGCGTATGTGTTCACCCCAGCTGGACGGGACGCCAGTCCACCGCAGCGTTGCTCAAGAAACAGGAAGAGAGAGTGAGAGAAAGTTGGGGCGAAAGAGTACAACAGGGGTCGCCACCATCCCCTGCCGAAGCCTCATGGAGCGTTAGGTGTTTTCACTCAATAAACACACACAACACCCGGTCTGGGAATCGAAACTGCGATCCTCCGACTGCGAGTCCGCTGCCCTAACCACTGGGCCATTGCGCCTCCACTGTAGGTGTATGACAACTGCATTAAAGACTGCGTAGTGTGATTTGAGAGGAATGTAGCTGGTATTTCTAGTTGGTCAAGCAATCTTATTAAATGAGACACGGGGAACCTTTTACATTTCAACAATTACTCTTTCTTATCAGCTTTATTGCTGTTATTGTTTACACTTGTCTACGTAAATCCTCACTGCCCTTGTGGCCAATACAGAATGTATTATTATTATATTTTATTTTATTTTATTTTATTTATGTGCCCTTTTCAAGCCTAGCCAGGCTCATGGGCCCGGTTTCCCGGTTTCTGTGGTGTGTGTTCCCCCCGCCACCAGCTGGACGGGACGTCATTCCATCGCAGCGTTAACCAAGAAACAGGAAGAAAGAGAGAAAGTTGGGGCGAAAGAGTACAACAGAGGTCGCCACCAGCCCCTGCCCGAGCTTCGTGGGGCTTTTAGATGTTTTCGCTCAATAAACACACACAATGCCTGGTCTGGGAATCGAAACCGCGAGTCCACTGCCCTAACCACTGGACCATTGCGCCTCCTATTATTCTTTTGATGTCGATAAATTAAGAATCAGTGAAGCATCAAGATCCTACCTCCAAATAGAAGAAAGGACGTTTTTATATTTAATCTCAGGTTTTGTTGTAACTCTTGGAGTCTTGCATGCATAGTGGGCTTGTTGCCTGCAACCCACAATACCATACTATCTGTTCTTTTCAACTATCTAATACTTTCCACATGATGGTGATGATGATGTTGATTATTGAGTGAGAGCAGTGCATGCCATCAAAGTGACACTGAGATACAAATATACGAAGCCCAATATACCCATCATGACTACCCGTCTGATAAGGGTACACCATGTACATGCATCACAGCCATATGTACACCACATCGTGATCTCATATCAAGATAAACAGCGCATGACCTTACAGGTGGAGCCCAGTAAGAATTTTCTTCGGGTTGAGTAGCCCATCGCACTCAAAAGGTCCCTGAATAAGGGTTGTTTAAGGATGTTGAATGAAACACCCATGTTTCCAGAGGTGAATTATTGAAATCCCAAAGAATTCTTCTCAAAACATGGCCATGATACTCCCCCACTATTTCTGCTTGGGATCAGAAATGCACGTATCGTCAGCCAATAAGGGACATGCTCAAATAATTATAGTCAAACAACCGACAAGCAAATTTGTGGTATTGAGCAGAATTATTACTCTGCGAAGGCAGAGGTATTGTTTTCAGTCATGTTTGTTTGTTTGTCTGTGGATAAGAACCGCTAGATGGATTCGGATGAAACTTTCAGGGATGTTTGGCCTCGTGACTGGCATGAACTGATTAGATTTTGGGATCAATCTGGTACTGGACAAGGATTCTGGATTATTTTTCCTGTTTTTCTTACTTAATCTTTGAGAGTGGTCTGGTTCATTTTTATTATTCTCGTTTGTGAGAGCAGTCGAGTTTATTTCAGATATTCTCATTTTAAAAATCATCTCTGGCTAATCGTTGAGAGGATGTTGGTGCTACCTTAGCTGAGGTTTGCGCTCTCTGAGTGCTCTTGTTGTTATTATTATTATTATTATTATACAAATATTGGGTTGGTGCATAATTATTGTGGTTTTTATTTCAACAAATTTTATTCAACAAAATCAATAACATGTAACAAAAACATCTTTAAATGATTATTCCGGTGCATATTCACCATCTACTTCCATTACTGCTTCCCATTTGCTTGGCAGACAGTCAGACCATCATTTAAAGATGTTTTTGTTAAATATTGTTATTGTTTTTGTTGAATAAAATTTGTTGAAAAAAAAAGCCACAATAATTATGCACCAACCCAGTATATATGTGTGTGTATGTATGTATATACTTAAATGTTTCAGCTGCAAAGCTGCGGTCATACTGGAGCACCACCACTGACTGAGCTACACCATTATTTGGGACATTCTGTAATATGTGGCATTTATTATTATTATACAAATATTGGGTTGGTGCATAATTATTGTGGCTTTTTTTCAACAAATTTTATTCAGTAAAATCAATAACAACATGTAACAAAAACATCTTTAATGATTATTCCGGAGCATATTCACCATCTACTTCCATTACTGCTTCCCATTTAGTTGGCAGACGGTCAGACCATCATTTAAAGATGTTTTTGTTAAATATTGTTATTGTTTTTGTTGAAAAAAAACTGCAATAATTATGCACCAACCCAGATATTGCTGGAGTGGAGTTTGTTTTTTTTTCTAATTTTGATATATGTATTATTTACATTTAGAATTTTAAATATTTTAAGTAGTTGTCAGTTATTCTTTTACTTGTTTTGGTCATTGACTGTGGCCATGCTGGAGCAAAACATTGAAGGTTCTTTCATGATTAAATCACTTCAGCACTTATTTTATCTCTCTCTTTTTGTTGAAGCACAAAAGCCGTCATGGGGAGACGAAAAACAAATAAAAGCCAACACAAAATATCAAGCAGTGAGGTGTACACACACATAAACACACACATGCACACACGTAAGCACACTCACGCACACACACAAGCATATGCCTGCGCTCACACAAGTGTGTGCACAGACACACATAAGCAAATATGCACATGCACATATGCAAGCATGCACGCGTATACACTCATGCACATGCGCACACACACACAAAGACCAACTTTCTGCACAGTTTTTCCATCTGTCAACTCCACTCACAAGACATTGGTCAGCCAAAGAATTTAGAAGACACGTCCCCAACATGCCACACAGTGGGCTGAACCCAAAGCCATGAGCTTGGGAAACGAACTTCTTAACTCTCCAACCCAGGTCTGTTTAAAAACAAAACACAAAAACATTTTCCAAGTTTTTTTTTTTTTAGTTTTCAACTTTTTATTTTATTTTAAAAATTTCCACTTTTTCCTTTTTTTTTATCATTTTTATTTTTTTTAAGTTAGTTTTTTTTTTTATTTGATTTCCAAATTATTGTTTTATATAAAAAGAACTGATATAAAAAGAGAAGAAAATATATATAGGAAAATAAAAAGTTGATGGGAGACTTAATGAGACTGACAAAGACATAGTGATATGTTAGAGATTAATGAGAATTAATTAAACACACAGACACACAGTATAATTAATAATTGCATTATATAAAAAAAAAAATTAATCCCTAAAATAAATATAACTATATAATTAGAATTTCAAATATTTTTTACTGATAATAATTATAAATCTGGCCACAAAGGCACACATTGGAAAGGAGCAATGTCTTATCATAATTCCACCCACATCTGAGATGCTTTATAAAGAATATATCGACTCATTCTGGTATTTGTTTCATCACCACAGCAGGAATGAAAGGCAAAAACCGACACAAACAGGATTTCAACTCAGTAAAATTGGGACGTAACTAAACACCACAAGGTATTCTGTCCGTCACCAATTCTAATTTTCACTGCCCTTTACAATAAAGGTTGCTAACTTAGGCACAAGAATACTAATTTATGGGACAAGTTATAGTCAAATGCATCGAGAGCCCAGGAGGATTAAAAGCAAAGTTGACCACAGTGAGATCTGATCTCAGAATGTAAAGAGTCAGGAGAAATTCTGCAAAGCACTTTTCCAAGATTATGACAATTCTGTCACTCACCGTCCAATAATAATAATAACAACAATAATAATAATAATGGTTTCAAATTTTGCCACAAGGGCAGCAGTTTGGGGGTAGGGGTTGAGTCAGTTACATCAACCCCAGTGGTTCACTGGTACTTAATTTATCGACCCCAAAAGGATGAAAAGGTAAAGTCGACCTCGGCAGAATTTGAACTCAAAACACAGCAATGAGCGAAATACTGCTAAGCATTTCATCCAGCGTGCTAATAGTTTTGCCAACTTGCAGAATAATAATAATAATCCTTTCTATTATAGGCACAAGGCCTGAAATTGGTGGGGGAGGACTAATTGATCACATCGACCCCAGTGTTTCACTGGTGCTTAATTTATCACCCTCAAAAGGATAATAATAATCCTTTCTATTATAGGCACAAGGCCTGAAATTTGGGGGAGGGGGATAGTTGATACATACCAGTACCCAACTGGTA
>NC_043000.1:114697457-114749957 GCF_006345805.1 Octopus sinensis
GACCTGCTTGACTTGTTTCAAGTTAAAGAAAAAATCTTGTGGACAACGTGAGTAGGGGAAGGCGAGGAAGGAAGACGGATGTTGGACAGGTGACCTGGTCATTGCACCAATGAGATTTTCAGGTTTCAGGGTTTTGGTTGCGAATGATTGTGAAATGTAGGGGGGGGGTAGTTTTTGTCTTAAAAGTTTTTGTTTTGTAGATTCTAAAAAAAAATAAACAAAGTAACAGCAGCAGTAGCAGCAGCAGCAGCAGACTCAAACTGAAGAAGTTCCTGGATCATGTTGTTATTGTTGTTGTTTAACCCTAGGCTATACCAGAGCTAACAGCCCTATGATCAAAAATATTCTGGCTGTGACCATGTGGTCTTTTATTCAGGACTGCATCATTTCATGTGTCCTCCATGTTTTTGAAAAACAGCAGAATATGAGTTGAGGAAGATTGTTGTTATTTCTAGCAAGTTAAATACCCACCCACTGGGCGCCTCAATGAATTCAGGACAATCTAAGAAGTGGATGTTATATGAATGTTCCTTATTAATTTCTAATGTACAGGTATCTCTTCCATCACACTCTGTAAACAGTATCATTCAGACAGGTAGAAATGCACTGATTTGTGTAAACCAGAAATGTCCAGTTAATTTACTTTCGAATCTGCCCATTATTCATTATTCCGATTTCTAATCTCAGAAGATGTAGTGAGTTGGTATAAGGAAGTCCATTAGTCAGAAATTAGGGTCATTTATTCTGAAAATGCTGTGAACCGTGAATCTATTAGAAACAAAACAGGTGTAATATTGTTTCTGTGTGCGATAGAAAACTTGTCGTACACAAGGTGTGTAACATGTATGGAGACCCACAACAATTGGAGCAGAATTGAGTGTAAGAAGTAAGGAGAGAAAAGATATAGTGGGTGGTGGTGGTTGTGGTTGCGGTAGTGGTAGTGGCTGTGGTGGTGGTGGTGGTGATGGTGGTGGTAGTGGTGGAAAAAGTAATGGTGATGGTTGGTTGTGTTAGTAGTGGTAGCTGCAGTGATGCACAGGGAGAAGAAGATCAGTGCCTTTCTAGGCTGTTACTCAGGAAATAAACTTGGCAACCAGTGAACCGTCGCACATCTGCAGCAGACGTTGGAATCGGTCCTTGAAGGTAGTAATGTTCTGTGTTGTAGAAAGTGGCATGGACCTTGCCACAGTAACGCCAGCATCTAAATCATACATTGAGTTAGTGTCAACGTAAGATTGATTCTGGTTTGGTTGGTAAGCGTAGTTGCGGTCAGTAACGGGGCCAGAGTTGTGTGGGTGGTATTGTAAGGAATGCGACTGATCAGAGTTCTTTTCAGGCCCAAATACAGCCTCATTAATTCGCTCTTTAGCTCCACATGTTAAAGAAATGCCTGGAGGACTGTTAGTCAGCTTGTAGGAGTTGATTTCGGCAAGAAGTTGCTTGAAATGGTTGGACATTTCTTCATTAAACAGCCGTCCATGCTTAATGTGCCGGTTGAAAAGCAGTAAAGCACTGTGAAGAGAAAGAAACGAAAGTCATTAGATTATCATTCCAGAAGAAAAACAGATTAAATATAGAAGAAAGAGAGAGAGAGAGCAAGAGAGAGAGGTTGTTGTTACATAATTACATCAAATGATACTTTCTAGTTGTATATATATATATATATATATATATATATATATATATTGTAAATAAAAAAAATGAACAAACACAAAAAACAACAACGCAAGGATGTGGTACATGTAAAGTATTAGCAGATATTATATATATATATTGGTAAAAACGGTAAGATAACAAAAGAAAGAAAGAGACCTCAATATTATGTAAATAGAGGAAATTTATCTGTAAAATGATATGACAATTATTCGGTAGCCAAGATAAAACTCTGAGTTTTGGATGCCAATGTGGAAATCCACAACACCATCTCTTCGGTTATCTGGCCATCTGAAAAAAGCGTCGGCATCCAAAACTCAGAGTTTTATCTTGGCTATTGAATAATAGTCACATATTATTTTACAGATATATATATATAAATATATATATAATAAAAAAATAAATGCACCCATTTAAAGCCTAGCCAGGCTCATGGGCCCGGTTTCAATGGCGTATGTGTTCCCCAACTGGATGGGATGCCAGTCCATCGCAGCGTTACTCATTTTTGCCAGCTGAGTGAACTGGAGCAATGTGAAATGAAGTAATTTGCTCAAGAACACAACGAGTCGCCCATTCCAGGAATCAAAACCACAATCTTACGATCATGGTATTGACACCCTAACCACTAAGCCACGTGCCTCCACACACACACACTTACATATATATATATTCCTGGGTGCTCCTTACATGGCACCAGCACCTCACTGATGCTGGCACCCCTCAACTAAGAAGGATAGTGGTATTGAGGAAGGTGGCTTTATGTTAGGTGATGAAAGGTTAAAGTATGATAGACTAACAGAAACAGGTGCCCTTGCTGTAGAGAAGAACAGGAGTTACCTGAGAGAGAAGAGGTAGAGGGAGAGAGAGAAAGAAGGAGAAATGTTGGTGTAGGTGTACCTGAGTGTAGCCTCAAGGTAGAAGGAGGTAAATGTAAATGGAGTGGTACAAAGGATTGGTCAGGGTGAGCAAGGAAGGAGATCAGAAGAGTGTAAAAGGAGGGCGGGAGAGGGGGAAAGAGAAGGGGGACGCAGTGAGCAGTGGATACGGGTGTATAGGGGAGTAACAGGAAAGCAATGATACAGTTGGCAAGAGGACGACAAGAGAGAGGGAGATGAGATGGCAAGCAGCATTGGGTTGCAGAAGCCAGGGGCCAGAGACAAGGGTCATACATGACGAGATGTAGTTTGGTTCATTGGAGCAGGGGTGAGGATGAATTTATGTAGCATGTGGGTGGAGAACACAAAATACACAGTGATCCCAGTTTCACTGAGGTGGGAAGGTTTTCTCCAGGACCTCATACCTATTTCTTTACTACCCACAGGGGGCTAAACACAGCGAGGACAAACAAGAATAGACAAATGGATTAAGTCGATTATTTCGACCCCAGTGCGTAACTAGTACTTATTTAATTGACCCCGAAAGGATGAAAGGCAAAGTCGACCTCGGCGGAATTCGAACTTACAACGTAAAGACAGACAAAGTACGGCTAAGAATTTTGCCTAGCGTGCTAACGTTTCTTATTTCTGTATTGCCCACAAGGGGCTAAACACAAAAGGGACAAACAAGGACAAACAAGTGGATTAAGTCGATTATATCGACCCCAGTGCGTAACTGGTACTTATTTAATCAACCCCAAATGGATGAAAGGCAAAGTCGACCTCGGCAGAATTTGAACTCAGAACGTAGTGGCAGACAAAACATTGCTAAGCATTTCGGCCGGCATGCTAACGTTTCTGCCAGCTCATACCCCAGTCTGTTGTCATCTCTATGAGATTCAACATCGTCAGATCAGCCCTCATTACTTCATGCTATCATTTCTTGGGTCTCCCTTTTCTGAAGTTCCATCTGCTTTAAGTAACTGGCAAGCTGTTCTCATTCATATGTATCACATGACCATTGACCATTGACCACTGACCATTGCAGTCTTCTCTCTCTCATGTTGATTCTCATTCCTCTTATCCCCAGCTTTTCTTTCAACACATTCACATTTCGTTGTCCACACCGATGTTGCACATCCACCAGAGCATACTAATTTCATTCCTCTCCAATTTCCACATGCCCGCTGCATTCAGAGCCCACATCCTACTACCATAAGGCATTGCTGTTCATATACAAGCATCATACCTTCACTCTGTGAGGGAGGCCTTTTGTTGCCAACAAAGGTAATTGGTCTTTGAACTCTCTCCATTCTATTCTTATTCTAGTAATTATACTTTCTGAACATCTTCTACTGATAATTTGGTCACCTTTACTCTTTTACTTGTTTCAGTCATTTGACTGCAGCCATGCTGGAGCACCGCCTTTAGTTGAGCAAATCGACCCCAAGACTTATTCTTTGTAAGCCTAGTACTTAGTCTATCGGTCTCTTTTGCCGAAACGCTAAGTCATGGGGACGTAAACACACCAGCATTGGTTGTCAAGCAATGTTGGGGGGACAAACACACACACACATATATATACATATATACGACAAACTTCTTTCAGTTTTCGTCAACCAAGTCCACTCACAAGGCATTGGTCGACCCGAGGCTATATTAGAAGATACTTGCCCAAGGTACCACGCAGTGGGACTGAACCCGGAACCATGTGGTTGGTAAGCATGCTACTTACCACATAGCCACTCCTGCGCCTAACAAAAATTATCTACAGCCTCTAGGGAGCATCCTGGGCATTTCAGAAAATCTAATTCCTCTTTGTCCTTTGTGCTTATTGTTCCTGTGCATCTTTCTCTGTTCACCTACCTGTGATTCCACTGCACCTCTTAAGTGTCCATAGCTTGCACTGGGTGCATCAAATGGAATTCTTTCCAACAACTTTCCTACATATTGAACAGAGCCATTTACCTGATGGAATGAAAGCATTAACTGCTTACATGCTAACAACAATTTTGGTCTTTGCTAAGTTAACTTCAAGACCTTTTAATTCCAAGTTTTCATTCCACACATGGAATTTCTTTTCCAATTCTCTTAAAAGAGTGAGGCCATCAGCAAACAGTAGCTCCAGCAATCAGCCTGTCTCAAATTCCTCTGTTATGGCCTGGAGACCATGATGAATAAGCGGAGACTTTGAACAGAGCTCTGATGAACTCTTATCTGAGTACTAAATTCATCAGTGCTTATCGCTGACTCTCACCCTAGTGACAGAACCTAACTTCTTATATATCAAAGCTTGCAGGAACCTGTTGTGAGCTTTCTCCAGGCTGACAAATATCAAGTACAATGGTTTACTATTAGCCAGATACTTTCCCTGAAACTGTCTCAATAAAAAGATTGCATCTGTAGTACTTCTCCATGGCACAAAACCTAACCGCATCTCATCTAGTCTAACTCTGCTCTTAATGAATTAGGCTATAACTTTCTTCTGTAACTTTCACGACTTAGTCAAGCATTTTATCCCTTTCGTTACTGTATTTATTTTGAGATGCTCTGTGTTTCTTTCACTTACTTTAAATATAACAAAGAATTTAGTAAAATAACTTGGTTATTATTAAGCTAGTGCTAGGAACATAAATTGTGACTAAAGTTTGGTGGAAGATTTTAATTCTAAACTTATGAAAACAAGACATTTGTACTCGCTAGAGCCGGTTTCAGCCGGGTTGGTAACAAAAGGGTTAATACCTCTGTAACTGACATCTCCTTTACCCTTGTAGCAGCTGACTATAATGCTAATTGTTGGGTATGAGCCCTTCCTGTGTCACCTGGTGACTATTGGAATGTAATGTATTGCACAAAACAATAGTGTAGTGTTCAATGTTACAATGCAGAGTATAGTGCAGGAGATATAAGGGGAAGCATTGCCAGGGGAGATCATAAAGGATCGGGAAGAAGTCAAACAAAATGATGAAGATGATGATGATGGCAATGATGAGTGCAATGACAATGGCAGCAATACATCTCAGCTCAACCCTAGGGTAGTGGTACCTATTTCTTTACTACCCACAAGGGGCTAAACACAGAGAGGACAAACAAGGACAGACAAACGGATAAAGTCGATTAAATCGACTCCAGCGCGTAACTGGTACTTATTTAATCGACCCTGAAAGGATGAAAGGCAAAGTCGACTTCGGCGGAATTCGAACTCACAACGTAATGGCAGATGAAATACCTATTTCTTTACTACCCACAAGGGGCTAAACACAGAGAGGACAAACAAGGACAGAAAAACAGATTAAATCGATTATATCAACCCCAGCACATAACTGGTATTTATTTAATCGACCCTGAAAGGATGAAAGGCAAAGTCGACCTCGGCAGAATTTGAACTCAGAACGTAGCAGCAGACGATATACCGCTAAGCATTTTGCCTGGCATGCTAATGATTCTGCCAGCTTGCCGGCTAGGGTAGATGGTACCCCAGGCAAGTTGAACTTCGGCGTGTACAAGCTGGCAGTTGTGGAAATTTCCTTGTCTTTGTCACACCCTCCTTGGTGCCCGCTAACACCTGGTGCCCCGGGCGACTGCTGAAGTTGCCAGTGCCTTGAGTCAGCCCTGGAAGTAGGCATAGTTGTACGGATAAGAAGCTTCTTTCACAATTAAGTGGTTCCAGGATCAATCTCTCTGCTATGGTCTCAATTGGACCGATACCTTGTGATTGGAATTTGGTACATGAAAACCAACCAGAGAGATTGTAGCTGTTCATGTGGGGTGGACATAATCCAATATTCTACTTTGACCCTATTGAGGCTTCAGATGAGGTCTCTGTCTTCAAGATAACCTAATTCATTTTCCACCCAACACAGTTTGAGAAGCTCTACAACAAATCTTGGGTACTGTAATGCTTCTAATAAGGTCACAACAAAAGAAAATCAAAGAGAGGAGAAAACCTGACATGACAGCATCTAAATAAATAAATAAATAGATAAATAAATAAATAAATAAATAAACAAAATAGTTGACTGACCTAATCTGGCCCTGAATACGGCCAAGTTCACAGGCTTCCTTCGCTGCCATAGCATATCCAGTTTCAAAACTACTTTGAAGAACTTGCTCTTCACCACCATCAACACCATCTCGGAATCCTGCCTGTAAACAAATAAACAGATAAACAATCACATGATGGATATTCTGAAGAAAATAGTTGAAGATAAACATTTAGAAAATGGTGAGTCTTATAAAGGAAAAAAAAATGAGAAGAATTAAGAGAACACATTGAAGAGCGCAGGCTCAAAACGTAATAGACTTTTTCATTTTCCCAAGCCTCAAACTAATACACTTGCTTGTTGTTCATACACCTGTTTCTGTCATTTGTTTTTCTATAAACTTCAACCATATATACATGTAAGTCATCTAAAAGTCCATCAGTCAGGAAAAAAGACACATTCATATATTTGTCAATAGAGTGGGCGTGTTATCTGAAGTATACAGTATTATATAACCATAACAGTCAATCTTAACAATGGGTTTCATGCTAGGGGTACAACAGAGGTTTAGGTAACAATCCATTCTATGTCTAGCAGGAAACTGATTGTAAGATTGGATGTGATGGATATATAATATGGTACACTTCAGATAGGAGTGGCTGTGTGGTAAGTAGCTTCCTTACCAACCACATGGTTCAGGGTTTAGTGTCACTGTGTGGCACCTTGGGCAAGTGTCTTCTACTATAGTCTCAGGCCGACCAAAGCCTTGTCAGTGGATTTGGTAGACAGAAACTGAAAGAAGCCCATCGTATACATATATATATATATGTATATGTATGTGTGTATATATGTTTGTTGTCTGTCTTTGTCCCTAACATCGCTTGACAACTGATGTTGGTGTGTTTATATCCCTGTCACTTAGCAGTTCAGCAAAAGAGACTGATAGAATAAGTACTAGGCTTACAAAGAATAAGTTCTGGGATCGATTTGCTCAACTAAAGGAGGTGCTCCAGCACGGCCGCAGTCAGATGACTGAAACAAGTAAAAGAACACACACACACACACACACACATATATATATGCTAAATATATATACACACACACTACACCCATTACATAGAATCTTTTTATTACAAATGCACACACCTAAACTTCTGTACAAGTACACAAGTGACACACTTCCCCTATTTAACTTTCAAACACCCACCCACCCACACACACACACACACACAAACTACCCTTTTTATACACAAACACACACAATTACACTGTAAAGCACACACACACACATACAATATCTATGCTTCTAAACATTTATATTAACATGACAGTGATGATAGGGGTACACACAGAACTTCTGTACACCCACACCCACACACAACAACCACATACACAAAACTAAACTTCTTTAAACACACACACACACACGCGGCCAATGTTACACATGCACGCACACTCCACTTCCACACAAAGACAAAACCCATAGACCCCAGTTTTTCAAGTCTGTAAAAGTAATAAATGACTCACTGAGGTGGAGGGGGGAAGGGAGGGGACACCCTGCAGGGGTGGGACCGGTAGGGGTGGGGAGGGAGAAGGAGGATGTGATGAGGTTTCAATGAATCACAGAAAGACATAAAAACAAAGGGTGAAGAATGTCCCCTCCACTTTGCAACATCCATGGCAATATCATTCTTGAAAAGGAATTTCCTCTTCTTGCTCTGATCCCTTACCATTCCATACATTATCTCTACATCAACACCATTAAGCACCCCCTCACCATTAAACACACCCTCGCCTTTTTACACTGTCCACACATGCACAGGCACACACACACACACACCTTTCTAACTAGACTATTCTGTCTGCACACAATTATATGGTCCCTTGAACTGCTAGAAATAGCAGTCAAATGCAACCTCTAACCACATCCAAAAACCTTAAAATAAAGGACACATGATATACCTGATATAAATAGATGGGATGGTCATGGATGGAATGTATTTGATTATTAGTATAATCAGTAACAAGCTCTCTCAACACTCAAATTTTATCCACTATTACTATTATTGCCAAATTTTGAAATCACATCACTATTATTATTATTATTATTATTATTATCATCATCATCACTATTATTATTATTTCGCCTTTCATAGTCAATAAAATAAATACCAGTTATTTGTTGGGGTTGATGTAGTCGACTTATTTCTTCCTCTGAAATAGTTGGCCTTGTGCCAAAAATAGAAACCAATGTTTATTTTTAGACCAGTGTGTGCACAGTGTGAGGTAATTCAGGTGTTATGCCAGACATTCTCCATCTACTTCCATATTTCCACAATAACCTGACCACAATGCTTTCAATTTAAACTTATTCAGCTATGCCAGTGAGTCACAACCTATATCTTTGTGTACAGCTTTCATCACCAATGTTCCCATCAAGTTGGCAGAACAACAAAAACCTCCATTATACAAGATAACATCTTCAACTGTCAACTTAGTCTCCAATGATTTAAATGGTTGTCTAACAACAGAACAATTTACTCCGGATATAATTAAACAGTTATTAATATACCAGATAAAATCATTACCAGTCTCTGATTATATATTTACATATTTTATAATCTTTCTTTTCAACCAGTTTCAGCCTGTGGGCTGTGACCATGCTGGAGCATTGCCAACTATAACATTACTTTCTTCAAGAAAAATCAATCATCTTCATCATTATCCCATTCATCCAAGCCAATATTACAAACAAATTCTTATCAGGATTAGGCACCAACACATGGTATTTCACATCCTTTTATAGTATATCTTTCAAAACTAAAATGCTATCATTTTTAAGGCCCATCATTATATATATGCAGGTGTTATTCTCAGCAAATCACAATTTTTGCTAAAAGTAAATATTAGAGGCCAATGATCTGAGGTAAATTAAAATTTTTGAACAAGCTGAAAATGTCATGCTCTTTGAATACACCATGCAATCACTAAAGTTTCCCTTTCTATATTTGAGCCCTCTTTCTGTTTTTTTTTTTTTTTTTCGTGGTTATGGTTAAAGCTCCTGACAAATATAGTAGAGGGTAGTACCACTGTGAAAGTATCCCTAATATAGCCTTTCATCTGCAGCAGTTCTCAAACAGGGATCATATAAGATTTTTGAGAGGTCCACACAAGCAAAATAATAAATTCAGGATGCACAGAATGTTTTAAGGGTCCCTGAACAAATTTTGCTTTCAATGTATTTATTGCAACAAACAGGTTTCTTTCTCTCATGTTTTATATACTTTAACCCGTTTCCAGTCACTGAAACACGTTCCTCTCAAGGGAGTGTTATTACAAATTTACACAAGTGAGGGTGTCAAGAGCACCATCCAAGCATGATGGGTGCTAAGAGTACCATCTGAGGGTGATCGTTGCCAGAGCAGCCAACTGGCTTCAGTACCAGTGGCACGTAAAAGGGCACCATTCGAGTGTGATCGTTACCAACGTCGCCTTACTGGCACCTGTGCCGGTGGCATGTGTATAAACATTCGAGCGAGGTCATTGCCAGTACCGCCTGACTGGCCCCAGTGCCAAACAGGTTTCTTTCTCTCATGTTTTATATACTTTAACCCGTTTCCAGTCACTGAAACACGTTCCTCTCAAGGGAGTGTTATTACAAATTTACACAAGTGAGGGTGTCAAGAGCACCATCCAAGCATGATGGGTGCTAAGAGTACCATCTGAGGGTGATCGTTGCCAGAGCAGCCAACTGGCTTCAGTACCAGTGGCACGTAAAAGGGCACCATTCGAGCGTGATCGTTACCAACGTCGCCTTACTGGCACCTGTGCCGGTGGCATGTGTATAAACATTCGAGCGAGGTCATTGCCAGTACCGCCTGACTGGCCCCTGTGCCGGTGGCACGTAAAAAGCACCCACTACAATCTCAGTGTGGTTGGCATTAGGAAGGGCATCCAGCTGTAGAAACTCTGCCAGATCAAGATGGGAACCTGGTGCAGCCATCTGGTTTGCCAGACCTCAGTCAAAATCGTCCAACCCATGCTATAGCATGGAAAGCAGACGTTAAACAATGATGATGATGATGAATGTGTTAAAAACAGAATAGGAATTTTGAAAGACATATCCATAAAACTAGTTTTTAAATTTCAAATGACTGTTCAGGTCCACCAGGTTAGAATAGTAATCAAAGCGGGGTCCAAAGGTAAAAAGTGGTTGAAAATCTCTGAGACGGTGTTATCTCTTTTGTGACGTCATAAATTTAGACTACTGGCTTTGGTATTAACTTCCCTTTTATATCTTCAAAAATGTCTTTCGCTGTAGAATTCCTTAAGAAAATGGAAAACTTCAATTAGAAAATGTGATGCAGTGGCAGTACCTGGTCTCAATAATGGTCCATATATTTCCAAGAGAAACTGACAAGTTTATCAACAGATTATAACTGGGGTTTTTTTTTTTATCCTTTGATAGCTTTACATCCATAATTCTCATAACAAATCACATGATCTCTGCCAGTCTTTTCCCCAAAAGATAATACTTCAATCCCTAATGCAGATACAACTCAACTGATCACCATCCCTGATAACTCCAATCTATTTAAGGTCTTATCTATGTTCATACATAAAATTTAGGTTCTTATCTATGATCATACATAAAATTTCAACAGTTTTAACAATAATACATACATCATCATCGCCAAGGTCAACTTTGCTTTTTATCCTTTTAGGGTCAATAAAATAAGTACTAATTGAACTCTGGGGTCAATGTAATCAGCTTACCCCCACCCCGCCCCCTGCCTCTGCTGGCTTTGTACCAAAACTTGAAACCAATAATTGTCAGCTTTTCTATACCGGTGTAGTTTGGCTAGGTTATCACAACTCATGTCAGAGCTTATTTGGAATTCCTGCCCTCCTAGGCCTAACTCAGTCCATTCTTGATATGGTTTTCAAAGCTGACTATCACTTCCTTTCATCAATCACTTTACAGAGTTTACAGGATCCGTTTCATTGTGGTACCAACAGAAAGAGGTTACTTTGATCTAGCATCATCCCAAGAAATACATTATTATCAATGCCATTTCCAATTGTTCTCTGAAACTTAATGTTCAAAGTTTCAATTGTTATTGAAAGACATATTCTGATTAAGAAGCATGATATATTTGTTGTCAGTTCTTCTCTTACTTCAGAATGCATTTCTGTCTCCTGAAATACCCCCACCCTCTCCACACACACTTAAAATCTAATTTGGCAAAATATCAACACTCCTTGACTGGTCCCCATGCCAGTGGCACATAAAAAGCACCATCGGGATGTGGCCTATGCCAGTACCCCCTGATTGGCTCCTGTGCTGGTGGCATGTAAAAAATACTATCTGAACGTGATTGATGCCAGGCCTGCCTGACTGGCTCCTGTGCCAGTGGCACGTAAAAAGCACCCGCTACACTCTCGGAGTTGTTGGTGTTAGGAAGGGCATCCAGCTGTAGAAACCTTGCCAGATCAGATTGGAGCCTGGTGCAGCTGCTGGCTCTCCAGACTGGAGTCGAACCATCCAATCCATGCCAGCATGGAAAACGGACATTAAACAAAACAAATGAACAAAAATGCAGAAATGATAGTTATTTTATTGATTCCGAAATGATGAAAGGCAAAGTCAACCTTGGCGGAATTAGAACACAGAACATAAGGATGGATGGAATGCTGCTAAGTATCTTGTCCAGCATGCTAACGATTCTGCCAGCTTGCCACCTTAGCAGAATAGAATCTTGGCTCAATATTTGGAGTGGGACAAGAAGATGAATAACTTCTTTCATTTACATCATATCCTTGCTATAAGGGACGACTAAAAGAGTTGGCATCAGAAAACGCATCAAGTCATAAAATAAGTTTTTTAAAAAATCCCATCCAACCCATGGTTAAATGGAAAAGTTGATGATGATGGTGGTGTTGGTGTTGGTGGTGATGACAACAATGATGATGATGATGATGATGATGATGATGATGATGATGGTAACAGATTCTGTGGTCTCTGTCCTCCCTTCACACATCCACAACAAAGAGGCTCATTTACTCTCCCCAAGAGGAACTTTTTAGCAAAGGACTTTCATTATCTCTCTCTCAGTTTCATTATGACTAATAACTAGAAGCTTAATAATGTATATTTGTCCTGATTTTGTCTCAAAATGATATGACCTGATACTTCCTTTCATAAAATAGTCAGCCTTAAACCTCTAAATCCCCCAAATTATCCAGAAACTTCAATCTCAGGATATTAATAATAATGATGATGATGATGATGATGATGATGATGATGATGATGATGATGATGAGCTTATTGTTTACAGTGCTCAAGTGCACTACAACTCATTAGGACAAAAGTGGCCAAAATTGCATAGAATAATGCACAGGAAGTGAACAATGAATGAGTTGTTTGAAAAAAAAAATGGTTGGGGCAAGAACACTGGGTGTATTGTTGATGAATTTCAGGAAGCATGGAAGTTTTGAAAGATGTAGTGCCCTGATAGCCAACTGCTGGTGCACAGACTTTATTAAGGTTAAATTATCAAGCGCCATCACAAGCAAATCATGATTTATTTTGTTTCACAAATTCAGCAACAAAAATGCTCAAAACATCTTTTCCTTTATCAGTTTCGATTAATGCATAAAATATTCTCAAATTTTCCACTGAATTATATCTATTTAACCCTTCTGATGCCAACCAGACTGAATACAAATGTCTTGTTTTCATAAGTTTTGAATTAAAATCTTCCACCAAACCTTAGTCACAATTTATGTTCCTAACACCAGCTTAATGATAACTAAGTTATTTTACTTCGTCGAACCAATTCTACTATATGGCTCAGAAACCTGGACATTATTAAAGAAGCTTGAGAGGCGGTTGGATGGAACTTACACTCGCCTCCTTATGAGAGCTCAAAATCTCTCGTGGAAGCGTCATCCAACCAAAGTACAAACAGTCCAACCCATGCCAGCATGGAAGACAGATTTTAAATGGGGATGAATAATGTCTGGGAGATGTTCAATTCTTGCTGTGGCATCAATCAGCGCAACCAAGTCTCTTTGCTATTTAAGGTCACCAAGTAAAAGTTCCCTGTTATTAACCCAACAATGACACCATTGTTCTCTGTTGTGTTAAGTTTGTCTAAATAAAGCCGTAGGTGCACGCGATCATTTACATTCAGAAGCTTTATTCAACAGAACAGCCAAACTCTGTGACATTGAACTAGTAGCCACACGTTAAATAGGTTTAATCAGCAGGTAAAAAAAAAGACATCAACAACAAAAACGTGTAACACAATAACAATATTAGCGTAACAATGACATCATAGTTACAGGGTGATGGTAGTGGTGGGGACACGAGGAAGAAAAAAAATCAGAATAAATATAAGTTTAAAAGTACCAGAACTTGTATAAAATGGTGTGTGTGAGTGAAAGAGAAAGAGAGAACAAGTGTGTGTATATGTGTATTAATCTGCGAGAGATAGACAGCAGTACTAGTATAGGTGAGGCCATCAGCTAGCCACATCCATAACCCAATATTCTCTGTTATGACTGACCAAATTAAGTTGTCTAGACATCACAGCTGCAGTGGATTAAGTTAGTCCACTCTACTCCATAAGGAGCTATTTTCCTGGGTCATCTGGTGTACTCTTTCACTCTTTTATTTGTTTCAGTCATTTGACTGCGGCCATGCTGGAGTACCACCTTTAGTCGAACAAATCGACTCCCACTACCAGGACTTATTCTATCGATCTCTTTTGCTGAACCGCTAAGTTACAGGGATGTAAACACACCAGCATTGGTTGTCAAGAGATGGTGGGGGATCAAACACACACACACAGAGTTTCCATCTACCAAATCCACTCAAGGTTCTAGTCAGCTTGAGGCTATATTAGAAGACACTCGCGCAAGGTACCATGCAGTGGGACTGAACCTGGAACTATGTGGTTGGTAAGCAAGCTACTTACCACACAACCACTCCTACACTTATATATATAAGTATGTATGTATGTATGTATGTATGTATGTATGTATGTATGTATGCATAGTCGGGTCATCGGCGACTAAACCGGTAACCCCAACAAGCTTGCTTGGTGAGGAGGGTGTTTATTGGACACCCTGCAGGATGAAAAACAAAACCCGTCAAAGGGCGGAGGAACTCTTGAGAGTCAACAGCCATCCAATAAATGTCTTAAGGATGTATCATGCGCAGGGACATAGAAATAATCGAACTGAATACCCGATCGCGTGGTTAAACCATTGGGAGTGAAGGACTCCTAGCCTTTGTTAGGGCATCCTTCTAGGAGAAGGTAACTCAGGTAACTGGGATAACTCCGACATAAAACCTGCAGCTCAGTGGTTACCGATGATGTTGACTTGTTCTTCTTTTCAGATTATGGCTGCTGTTGCTTAGTGAGTGGGATTGACTCAGTGAACAGCCTTTCCTCACTTTAAAAGAAATCTTCTTGCACATGCATTGCACGATAACAACATTGATTAAGCTTCATGCAATGGCCATACTTGATAACGAGGGGGCAGCCACCATGTATGTATGTATATATGTTCTTCCCTGGATGTAATGCCAGTCTATCGCAGGATTACTCATTTTCACCAGCTGAGTGGACTGAAACAGCATGAAATGAAGTGTTTTGCTCAAGAACACAATGCATCACCCAGTCCAGGAATCGAAACCACAATCTTACAATCATAAGTCCAACACCCTAAACTACTAAGTCATTTATCTCTACCATAGCTGCAACACTCTCCATACTATAAGGACACATAATACATAAACTCAGATAGCCTGTACAGTGTGTCTAGTGTGACATTGACATAGACTGACTCAGTAAAACAGCTAGGTTACTATGTAGCGCCACATGTCAATATATAGACCACATGTGTAGTAGGGTGGAGTGAAAATAAAAAATTGTGGAAGTTGAAAATGCTTGAGGCCTAAATTCTTGCTGTATATTATTGCTAGAAAAATGCTAAATTTCTGCTTAGACCAGTCAGGGGCATTTACTCCCTCAAGCCCCCTAAACTATGAAAATGGGGAAATTTTGTAAAGTTTTTACAATATCGGAGTTTGGGGTCTTTGAGGGAGTAAATGCTCTTGACTGATCTAAGCACTTTTCTAGTAATAATATACAGAATGATTTTAGGCCTCAGGCATTTTCAAATTTCTATTTTCACTCCACCCTAACATACTGTATGTGCAGGTATATAGATTATGTGGAATGAAGTAAAAAATTGTGGAAATTGAAAATGCTTGAGGCCTAAAATCTTGCTGTATACTATTGCTAGAAAAATGCTAAATTTCCGCTTAGACCAGTCAGGGGCATTTACTCCCTCAAGCCCCACAAACTCCACTATTGTATAAAATTTACAAAAATCTCCCATTTTCATAGTTTGCGTGGCTTGAGGAAGTAAATGCCCTTAATTGATCTCAGCACAAATTCAGCATTTTTTTAATATAGCAACATTTTAGCCCTCAGGCATTTTCAATTTCCAAAATATTTTATTTTCACTCCACCCTAATATGTAGTGCCACATGTTAATACATAGACCTATTGTATACAGATAAGGTAAGATAGGGTTAGTATAGTTAGTGCCCAACCAAAATAGTCTAAACTGTGTATAAGATGATTGCTAACAAAGAATTCTAAGTGATTAGAATTTCCTGGTTCTCTACAATTTGTTATCACCAACCTTACCATTTAATTTTGATGCAGAGCATGCCACTGGGTATTTAGCTCTGGTTTCTAAACATTGTCATGTTGTGCTGACATGACAAAATATGTTGCTAAGACATCAGTGTTGAAGATATTTAAGTGTCACAAAACTGTACACAGACCAAGGGGCTCAGAAGAAAGTGCATTGTGGCCTTAGATAAGTTCCAAACAGCTAGCTACCTCTACCTAAAGAGTGAAAGTTGGTGAGTGTATATGTATGCACGTGTACATAAATGTATTGGTGCAGGTATAGCTGTATTTTAAGAAGCTTGATTCCGAACCACATGGTTCCAAGTTCGGTCTCAATGTGTGGCAGCCGGGGCAAGTGTCTTCTACGATTGCTAGGGGCCAAGCAAAATCCTGTAAGTGGATTTGGTAGAGGGAAATTGAAAGAAGCCTGTCATATATATTTATATTTATGTGTGTCTGTGTCCAGTGTTGGTGTGTTCACATCCCTGTAACTTAGCAGTTCAGCAAAAGAGACTGATAGAAAAAGTACTGGGCTCAATTCATTCAGCTAAAACTTCTTCAAAGCACTGCCCCAGCATGGCCGCAACCTGATGACTGAAACAGTAAATGACAGAAGATAAAAGATATACATATAATAGGCACAGGAGTGTTTCCGGGTTCAGTCCCATTGCATGGCACCTTGTGCGAGTGTCATCTGCTATAGCCTCAAGCCTACCAAAGCCTCATGAGTGGATTTGGTAGACAGAAACTGAAAGAAGGCCATCGAATGTGTGTATGTGTGTGTGTGTGTTTGTGTGTCTGTGTTTGTTCCCCACCCCCAACATCACTTGACAACCAATGCTGGT
This sequence comes from Octopus sinensis, assembly GCF_006345805.1. Classification (NCBI taxonomy): domain Eukaryota; kingdom Metazoa; phylum Mollusca; class Cephalopoda; order Octopoda; family Octopodidae; genus Octopus; species Octopus sinensis. Next base: position 114,714,530 of record NC_043000.1, read on the forward strand.
GTGTTTACATCCCTGTAACTTAGCAGTTCGGCAAAAGACACTGATTGAATAGGCTTACAAAGAATAAGTCCTGGGGTCAATTTGTTTGACTAAAAGGCAGTGCTCCAGCATGGCCACAGTCAAATGACTGAAACAAGTAAAAGAATAAAAGAATAGATGGATAGATAGATAGATAGATAGATGGAAGTATGAATGGGTAGGTGGGGCTGAATGGCGGGAGATTTATACCCACCATATTCTTATAGGATTCAATTAGAGGGAGATTTGACTATCATCTCCAGCTGTTTGAGCAGTCACATATCAACCATGAATACACACACCCTATAAGCTGGTTGATAACAAGGATAATCTTATGTCAACTGCTGACATGGAACCAGAGATGGTCTCAGGTGGGTTGAGGGGGTCAGGGATGGTCCCTGCATTGAAAGGGTCCACTGGCTTATATTCAATGACCATATCTTTACCCACACCTTACACCCCCCCACACACACACATTGTCTTCTAGTTTGTTCATATTGCCATACCTGTATGTTCTTTCATTCTTTTACCTGTTTCAGACATTTGACTGTGGCCATGCTGGAGCATCACCTTCAAGGTCTTTTTTTAAAGTCAAACAAATCGACTCCAGGGCATATTTTTCAAGACTAGTACTTATTCTATCGTTCTCTTTCACAGAACCGCTAAGTTACAGGGACGTAATCACACATGCACCAGTTGTCGAACACAGACACACACATAGATATACATACATATATTCTTTTATTCTTTTACTTGTTTCAGTCATTAGACTGTGGCCATGCTGGAGCACCGCCTTTAGTCAAACAAATCGACCCCAGGACTTTTTCTGTGTAAGCCTAGTACTTATTCCATTAGTCTCTTTTGCCGAACTGCTAAGTTTTGGGGAAGTAAACACACCAACATCGGTTGTCGAGTGGTGGTGGTGGTGGGGACATACACATACACATAAATATATATATATATATATATACATACAACAGGCTTCCTTCAGTTTCGATCTACCAAATCTACTCACAAGACTTCAGTTGGCCCAAGGCTACAGTATAAGACACACTTGCCCAAGGTGCTATGCAGTGGGACTGAACCTAGAACCATGTGGTTGGGAAGCAAGCTACATACATACAAACATGTGTGTGTGTGTGTGTGTATATATATATAAATACACAATGGGCTTCCTTCAGTTTCCATCTACCAGATCTACTCACAAGGCTTTAGTAAGCCCAAGGCAATAGTATAAGACACACTTGCCTAAGATGCCACGCAATGGGACTGAACCCAGAACCATGTGGTTGGGAAGAAAGCTTCTTACCACACAGCCACACTTGTGCCTGTGTGTAGGTAAGCCTGTATGTATGTTTCACATAACAGATGGTTCTACACCATATAAGGCCAACACACACACACATACACCAATGTACCTCTCCTCCTCTTCCACCTCCTGCTCCTCCTCCACCTACTCTACCCTAGGTTTACTGACATTGAAGCCAGCCAGAGGAGGGAGGTGAGAATTCTTTAAGCATTGTTGTCATGTCATTGGCAATAGTCACCCTGGCCTGTTAAAGGATGCACCAGTCCACCACTACCACCATCGCCACTACCATTACTACCATAGTGACCACCACTGCTGACTATTGCAATTGTTAATTTTATATTGCTCTTCAGGATGCAAGACTAAAATAGTGTAGTAAGATGCCAGTGGTGGTGGTGGTGGTGGTGGTGGTGGTAATAATGTTGTTATTAGTGTGGGGTGGAGCTTGTGGTGGTGATGGTGATGGTGAGGTAATTGTGTTACACCAATGAGGTGGAAATAGTGGTGGTGGTGATGGCTTGTGGAATTTGCTTCAAGATGCAATGTAACAGAAACAATGATTATTTTTTTTCAAGGTTGTCAGTGGTGGATTGGATGGTAGGGTGAGGGTGGAAATGGTGGCACAGTGACAGACTGTGTGTGTGTAAGTGAGAGAGAGAGACAGACAAATAGATAAAAAAGAGAGACAGAGAGACAGACAGATAAAAGAGAGAGAAACAGACAGACAGATAAAAGAGAGACAGACAGACAGACAGATAAAAGAGAGAGAGAGAGACAGACAGACAGATGAAAGAGAGAGAGAGTGAGTGAGTGGAACAGAGAGAACAGAGGAAGTTTTAAAACAAAAAGGAAGCAGAAAGAGAGAGAGGGAGTAGGAAGAGGGAGGAAGAAGGAGTAACAATGAGGGAGGAGTGGGAAAAAGAAATGAAACAGAGGCGGCGGCGGCGGCGGCGGCGGCGACAGCAGCAGTGAGAATTCTCATCCCAATGGAATCTTGTTCTAATTTATTTATTTCTTCCTCCTCTTCCTCACCACCAAACAAACGCCTTCATCCTTTTTTGATATCACAGATGGATCAAGTGCACAGCTGCTGCTGCTGCCGCTGCTACTGCTGCTGCTGCCGCTGCTACTGCTGCTGCTGTTGCTGTCTCGCTTGACTCTCAATCCTCAACATCAACTTCACATTGATATTACCCCCCCCCCGCCATCGTCACTACCACCACCTCCGCCATCGCTGCCACTACCACCACCACCACTGCCACTACCATTGGTGCATCATGCACCTAAGCTGACAGACAGGAAAGTGGTATGCCATAGATGGTAGGTCGTGGAAGAGTAGAAGGGTGTTGAGTGGAAGACCGAGGATGGTATGTCATGGAGCCGATGGTAGTGACCATAGGGGTGGAGTGAAAGATGGAAGTATGTGGGGTCGTGGTGAAGGTATGGACCCCTCCACATCTACAATCTCATCACTATGTAAAAGATGGCGGTTGTTTAACTCCAGATCAGCCCTCATCAAACAGACCTATAATCAAAGTTACACCAAGTGTGACCATCCCATCTTTTATGCCTGTACAGTACCTAAGACTACAACAGTGGGTCTCAACTGGGGTCTACATGACCCTTTGGACTCCTTACAAAATTTGTTGTTCAAATTTACCTGGTTATACTTCTACTATATACAAAATATTTTTTTTTATTATTTTCTACATTTCCTAATAATATTTCGTTATAAAAATATAATGGTATTTTTTTAAAACTTCAAACGGTTACAGAGGTCCAATAGTGTAAAATTGGAATTAAAAGGGTCCTTAGGTAAAAAGGTTGAGGATCACTGGATTACAACATTTAACATATCCTTCGCTCTTTAAGACAACAGTATGGTATTTCATGGAGATTTAGCTGCTATTTAATCTCTCCTGTTAATGGTTGCTAATAACAGCCTTTGTAGTGGTTTTACTGACACCAACCCACAAACAACAATCACCACCACAGTACCACCCACTACAACACAACCACAACACCATAACTACCTCCCCTACCACCAGAGAAATAACAAAGTTAGAATACAACAGAGACTAATCAGCAAAGAATACAAAGACATTCTGCCTAGAATTCCATTCTTGGAAACAGATGCGATGGTGGTGGTGGTGATGGCTTGTGGAATTTGCTTCAAGATGCAATGTAACAGAAACAATGATTATTTTTTTTCAAGGTTGTCAGTGGTGGATTGGATGGTAGGGTGAGGGTGGAAATGGTGGCACAGTGACAGACTGTGTGTGTGTAAGTGAGAGAGAGAGACAGACAAATAGATAAAAAAGAGAGACAGAGAGACAGACAGATAAAAGAGAGAGAAACAGACAGACAGATAAAAGAGAGACAGACAGACAGACAGATAAAAGAGAGAGAGAGACAGACAGACAGATGAAAGAGAGAGAGAGTGAGTGAGTGGAACAGAGAGAACAGAGGAAGTTTTAAAACAAAAAGGAAGCAGAAAGAGAGAGAGGGAGTAGGAAGAGGGAGGAAGAAGGAGTAACAATGAGGGAGGAGTGGGAAAAAGAAATGAAACAGAGGCGGCGGCGGCGGCGGCGGCGGCGACAGCAGCAGTGAGAATTTCTCATCCCAATGGAATCTTGTTCTAATTTATTTATTTCTTCCTCCTCTTCCTCACCACCAAACAAACGCCTTCATCCTTTTTTGATATCACAGATGGATCAAGTGCACAGCTGCTGCTGCTGCCGCTGCTACTGCTGCTGCTGTTGCTGTCTCGCTTGACTCTCAATCCTCAACATCAACTTCACATTGATATTACCCCCCCCCCGCCATCGTCACTACCACCACCTCCGCCATCGCTGCCACTACCACCACCACCACTGCCACTACCATTGGTGCATCATGCACCTAAGCTGACAGACAGGAAAGTGGTATGCCATAGATGGTAGGTCGTGGAAGAGTAGAAGGGTGTTGAGTGGAAGACCGAGGATGGTATGTCATGGAGCCGATGGTAGTGACCATAGGGGTGGAGTGAAAGATGGAAGTATGTGGGGTCGTGGTGAAGGTATGGACCCCTCCACATCTACAATCTCATCACTATGTAAAAGATGGCGGTTGTTTAACTCCAGATCAGCCCTCATCAAACAGACCTATAATCAAAGTTACACCAAGTGTGACCATCCCATCTTTTATGCCTGTACAGTACCTAAGACTACAACAGTGGGTCTCAACTGGGGTCTACATGACCCTTTGGACTCCTTACAAAATTTGTTGTTCAAATTACCTGGTTATACTTCTACTATATACAAAATATTTTTTTTTATTATTTTCTACATTTCCTAATAATATTTCGTTATAAAAATATAATGGTATTTTTTTAAAACTTCAAACGGTTACAGAGGTCCAATAGTGTAAAATTGGAATTAAAAGGGTCCTTAGGTAAAAAGGTTGAGGATCACTGGATTACAACATTTAACATATCCTTCGCTCTTTAAGACAACAGTATGGTATTTCATGGAGATTTAGCTGCTATTTAATCTCTCCTGTTAATGGTTGCTAATAACAGCCTTTGTAGTGGTTTTACTGACACCAACCCACAAACAACAATCACCACCACAGTACCACCCACTACAACACAACCACAACACCATAACTACCTCCCCTACCACCAGAGAAATAACAAAGTTAGAATACAACAGAGACTAATCAGCAAAGAATACAAAGACATTCTGCCTAGAATTCCATTCTTGGAAACAGATGCGATGGTGGTGGTGGTGATGGCAGTGATAATGATAACAAAGATGGTGGCAATGGTTGCTGTTTAGCCCCAGGCCAGCTCTCACAGAAGAGACCTATGATTAAAGTCATTCCAAACATGAAATAGCATCATTTTTTTTTTCTCTTCTCATATAATCCTATTCTTTCATTCTTTTACCTGTTTCAGTCATTTGACTGTGGCCATGCTGGAGTACTGCCTTTAGTCGAACAAATCCACCCCAGGACTTATTCTTTGTAAGCCTAGTATTTATTTAATCGGTCTGCTCTGCTGAACTGCTAAGTTATGGGGATGTAAACACCAGTATCGGTTGTCAAGCAATGTTGGGAGGACAAACACAGACACACAAACATATAAAGACATATACATACATACGTGTGTGTGTGTATATATATATATTATATATATATATATATTATATATATATATATATATATATATATATATGTGTGTGTGTGTGTGTGTGTGTGTGTGTGTATGTGTGTGTGTGTGTGTGTGTGTATGACAAGCTTCTTTTAGTTTCCCTCTACCAAATTCACTCACAAGGCTTTGGTCGGCCCGAGGCTATAGTAGAAGACACTTGCCCAAGGTGCCATGCAGTGGGATTGAACCTGGAACCATGTGGTTGGTAAGCAAGCTACTTACCACACAGCCTCTCCTCCATCTATGTTTACCTTTTTAAGATGGTGTTGTGAGTTCTAAAGGAGATTTGGCTGCTACCTCTAGCAGGTCAAGCAACCACATATCAGATCCTTTGCACCGGGGACAGTAGTGGTGATAGTGGTATGTGAGTGATGGTGTGTAGCAAAGGTAATAGTAGTGGTGGTGGTGGTGGACAGAAGGGATTACTGTTTAGCCCCAAGTCAGCCCTGATTGAGCAGATCCATGATTGATACGTTCCATACATGCCCCTCGTGCCAATTTGCTTGGTACAATATATCCATTGCCAGTATACAAACAGGATGGGGGTCAGAAATGGTGATGCTTGTAGATACTAATAAAGGAGGGGAAGGAGGGAGTGTATGAAGAGGTGGGGATATGAATTAAACAATAGATGGAGATGAAGAGAGGACATGGCTGGATGTGGGGAGAGTGCTGGAGAGGGAGGGAGTGCGAAAAACACAGTTTACAAATGACCATGGGATTGCACCTAGAAAGTTGCCCTCCAAGGCACAAGTCCAGGCAAGGTTGTTTATGGAAGACCAGCAGTTGCCCATGCATAGCTGTCTCCCCTCTCTGCGCCACCAATGAGGGCACCACTGATGTTGCAACTCACATTGACAGTTGAGTGAACTGGAGCAATGTGAAATAAAGTGTCTTGCTCAAGAACACAACACACAGTCGAGGAGTTGAAGTTACAACCTTACAGTTGTAAATCTGATACCTTCACAGCGGGTAATACTTAATATTTACTTGCAGTATCGCTCGGCGTTGCTCGGGTTTCTTTCGACCCTTTAGAATATATATATATATATTATATAATATCCGTTCTGTCTCTCTGTGCGTGTGTCTTCTAGGATCTCGAGCATCCTCCATCCGATTGCGCTCAAATTTGATATGTAGATACCGACGGTATCAGGGTGTGTATAAGTCTTGAAAAAATTACAAAAATCGATTCCAGGTGAGAATGCGATTGATAAAGCCATGGGAACATGCATTTGTACATGCAAGTACATCAGCTGTTGCAATCGATACTATGCGTACATGAGAAAAATGCACGTGCAGTTTGCACAAAAAAAGCCAGCTGGCTTGAAATAATGCCACAAAATGCAGTATATTTAAAAGTAAGATGCAAAAGTGATATTTTCTTCAAAGGAAGGAAAGACTATTTGGTTTCTCAAGAAGTTTTTCTTTTTGTCTTAACTTCGTTTAACAAAACCAAAAATTTTTTTGAAATAAAGGCATGCTTTATTTATTAATGAAAAGAAAACACTGACTGCTTTTTATTCAGCAGATATGATTCAGCACCGTCCATTCTCGTGTGTATATGTATGTGTATGTGTGTGTGTGTGTGTGTGTGTGTGTATATATATATATATATGGTGGGGGCACATAGCCTAGTGGTTAGAGTAGTAGACTCACGGTCAAGGGATTGCAAGTTCGAATCTCAGCAGAAGGTAATGGCAAACTTCTGCTGACTCTTTCGCTACAGCTTTCTCTCGCTCTTTCCTCCTGCATCTTGCAGCTCACCTGTGACGGACCGGCGTCCCATCCAGGTGGGGAACCTATATGCCAAGGAAACTGGGAAACCGGCCCTATGAGCCAGGCATGGCTCGAGAAGGAACAAAACAACAATATATATATATCTATATAAAAACACATATATATATATTTAAAGTTTGCAATAGGAGCAAGTTAAGATTAAAATCTTTATCCAAATGAGTGTGGTCATTGCTAGAACCACTGACTGGTCCTCATGCTAGTGGCACGTAAAAGTACCCACTACACTCTTGGAGTGGTTGGCATTGGGAAGGACATCCAGCTGTAGAAACTTTGCCAGATCAGATTGAGCTGGTGCAGCCTCTGGCTCACCATTCCTCAGTGAAACTGTCCAACCCATGCCAGCATGGAAAGCAGACGTTAAACAATGATGACGAGGATGATAGAAGTAAAGTTTGTTTTATGGTCTTTGATTGTTATATAGGTCTCTCTTTTTGCTAGTGTTTCAATCCTATCCGCTACACCTAGTCTCAAAGTTATTTCTCTGGCCTCATGTTTAAAGCTACCAAAAGCTTGAGGGGTTACCTTCTTGGAAGCTTGTGTGAGGCTGTTATTAAGTAACTGTGCATAAGTATCTTTTCCTACTCTTCCGAAATTCTTAGTTTTGTCTGAAAAAAGTAAGGTCCTATCAGAAGTCTTAAATCTATGGATATTTACCTTAAATTTACCTTGGAAACAAATAAAGGATTTATGGAATTTCAGCCAGGGTACAACGCCCAAGTGAGCCAAGAGACGTAATTTGCGATAACTCTCTCACTTCATTGTCTCATGTGACTTCATTTTGTCTTTATCGCAACCCCCACAAACCACATGTAACATATTCTCACCACCAATAACAGAAAACTGTCACCAAATTTTTTTCCAAACCTGACATCCCTGAAGAACATGTGTATTAGATAACTGCCCAGTTATCTTATATGTTGTGTGAAACCTATCGTTATCATTGACTGTAATGGATCAGTTATACCGTATACTTTCGTTAATAATAATACTAATTCTTTCTACCATGGGCACAAGGCCTGAAATTTTGTGGGGAGGGAGTTAATTGGTTGCATCCACCCTGGTGCTCAGTTGGTAATTACTGTATCAACCCAGAAAGGGAGAAAGGTATAGTGACCCTCAGCAGAATATGAACTCAGAACATAAAGAACAAGAAGAAATGCCACTAAACATTCTACCCAAGATGTTAATGATTCTTATTTCTTTATTGCCCACAAGGGGCTAAATACAGAGAGGACAAACAAGAACAGACAACCGGATTAAGTCGATTACATCGACCCCAGTGCGTAACTGGTACTTAATTTATCGACCCCGGAAGGATGAAAGGCAAAGTCGACCTTGGCAAGCTGCAGCACAGAGGGACTGAACCCAGAACCATATGGTTGCAAAGCAAACTTCTTAACCACATAGCCACGAATGTACCCATTATAAAGAGATACACACTTACATGCATGTATATATTTATGTATATACAGAGTATATACGTGTGCGTGTGTATATATAGGTTCATTCCCACTGCGTGGCACCTTGGGCAAGTGTCTTCTACTATAGCCTCGAGCCGACCAAAGCCTTGTGAGTGGATTTGGTAGACGGAAACTGAAAGAAGCCCATAGTATATATATATTTATATATATGTATGTGTGTATATATTTGTGTCTGTTTGTCCCCCAACATCGCTTGACATCGATGCTGGTGAGTTTACGTCCCAGTAATTTAGCAGTTCGGCATAAGAGACCAATAGAATAAGTACTAGGCTTAAAAAGAATAAGTTCTGGGGTCGATTTGCTCAACTAAAGGCGGTGCTCCAGCATGGCTGCAGTCAAAATGACTGAACGAATAAAAGAATAAAAGAATATATATATATATACTAGACTACCTGTGACCCATTGGGTCACTGGGAAAGTCTGAGTTTCCCAGGAACGGAGTTTTGTTTTGTGGCTTTTTTTTCCTTTTCCAGGTTATTTCACATGGTTTCAATAAATATGACATGAAAATTACATGTAAATGGCTCCTTTCTCCGGAAAAGGAAAGATTTGGCTGCTATTTTTTGCACACCCTGCTACCATGTAACAGGTATTTTGGGTCCTTTATCACAAATAGCAGCCAAATCTTTGGAGGTGAGATATGTTGATGCACTCGAAAGAAACCTATGGAAAAAAAATTATTTCACACCGAGGTTACACACACACAAATATATATATATATTCTTTTACTTGTTTCAGTCAATTGGCTGTGGCCATGCTGGCGCACTACCTTTAGTTACACAAATCGACCCCAGGACTTATTCTATCTGTCTCTTTTGCTGAACTGCTAAGTTACGGGGACGTAAACATGCCAACATCAGTTGTCAAGTGATGGTGGGGTGACAAACACAGACTATATATATATATATATATATATCCACACACACACACATACATGTATGTATATATGTATGTATGTATCTATGTATTCGTGTAGTCTGTGTTTGTCACCTCACCATCAGTTGACAAATGATGTTGGCATGTTTACGTCCCCATAACTTAGCAGTTCAGCAAAAGAGACAGATAGAATAAGTACTAGGGGTCAATTTGTTTGTCAAAGAATAAGTCCTGGGGTCGATTTGTTTAACTAAAGGTGGTGCCCCAGCATGGCTACAGTCAAATGACTGAAACCAGTAAAAGAATAAAAGAATATATATATATATATATATATATATATATAAATCAAATCAAAATCAAATCATATATATATATATAAACACATACATAGTGAGTCACAACCATATTTGTGTGTGTGTGTATGTGTATACATGTGTGTGTGTAGGGAGAATTCACAAATGTATGTATGTATATATATATAATTCAGCCCTTGGAACTACATAGACTCTGAAATTCCAACAACAACAAAAAATGTGGAGGGGAAGGACATTCCAGATGCTGATGAAATTCTGACAAAGTATTTACACATACACCTACTCATCATTTAACATATACACACATACATACAAGCTCACACACACACACACACACACATATATCCACACACGTACATGCATGAGTGTAGCTGAGTGCACTGGCAGACAAAGTATTTGATCTTTTGTGGAGAAATTAGTGGCAACCACACACTTGGTTAGACAACTATTACGTAGTTATATTATATAATAATAATAATAATAATAATAATAATAATAATAATAATAGTAATACATATTTAGATGTATAAATGTGTACACTCATATGCAAAGACAGGCCCCACAGATATATATATACATTTATACATACACACCTATTTATAAATATAGGTGTGTACATATATTTATATATATATATATATATATATATATATAAAGGTAAATAGATTAGTTAGTAGATTCATTTGAATCTAGGTATATCAACAAGTAGGACACCAGGAGTGGCCGGGTACTTAATACTGAGCTCAGAATAAGGTAAAATCACATTTAGTTGTCAGTTCTTTTTAGTATACTGCATGTATGTAAGCTACACACACATACACACACATGCAGGTTCCATCTGCCATTTGCAGTCACAAGCTTTGGGTGACAGAAGAAGACATCTGCACAAGAGGTGACTATATAGATTGAACTTGTTAACCCCACAGCTAGGCATTATTTTCACATATACACATACATACATCATCATCATCATCATTTAGCGTCCGTTTTCCATGCTAGCATGGGTTGGACGGTTTAACTGGGGTCTGTGAAGCCGGGAGGCTTCATCAGGCCCAGTCAGATTTGGCAGTGTTTCTACGGATGCCCTTCCTAACGCCAACCACTCCGTGAGTGTAGTGGCAGCTTTTTACATGCCACCTGCACATATATATATATATATATATGTGTGTGTGTGTGTGTGTGTGTGTGTGATGGGCTTCTTCCAGTTTCCATCTCCCAAATCCACTCACAAGGTTTTGGTCAGCCCAGGGCTATAGTAGAGGACATTAGCCCAACGTGCCATGCAGTGGGACAGAACCCGGAACCATGTGGTTGGTAAGCAAGCTACTTACCACACAGTCACTCCTCTTTCTCTCTATATATATATACACATAGATACATACACATACACATATATATGACTAGTGACCAAGACCTTTGGCGATATGCCTGCTCAAAAAGACCGGTCAAGTCAAGTGAAATTATAAGGTAGATGCTGGTGTCATATAACTGGTGCTTGTGCCAGTGGAACATAAAAAGCACTTTTCTAGCATTGGGCCTCATGGAGACAATGACAATTGACCAAAACTTTTGACAATATGCTGTGCTTGAGTAGAAGACCCATCAAGCCAAGTGAAATCATAATCATGGCAGATACTGGTGTCACCACAACTGGCACCCATGCTGGTTAAAAGCACCCATTACACTTTCGGAATGGTTGGCATTAGGAAGGGTGTCCAGCCACAGAAATCGTGCTAAATCAGACTGAAGTCTGGTGCAGCCCCGTAGCTTATAGTCCCTGGTCAAACCATCCAACCCATGCAAGCATGGACAACAGGAATTAAATGATGATGACAATGATGATGATGATAATGATGTTATTTATATTGGTTATCATTGCATTTGGTCCATCACTCTATCTTACAGTTTTAGTTTTGTCTGTAAACCATAAAATAGACCAAATGTTGGGAATGACACATAACATTCGGTATGGATTGTGAAATGGCAAGCGAATCTAATAAAGAACTTATTTAACTAATCACCTGAGGAGGTGCATTTTACACCTTTGATGTAAGATGAGGATTACACAACATCTTACCAGTGAACTACAGGTGTAAGAGAGCATCGAAACAATTGTAGTGATTTTTAATAAAGAATGTCATTAATTCCATTTTCTATCATTTGTCTATTTATATAAACTCTACGGATACTGTAAAATTCCTCATGTATATCCAGCAGCAAGAGTATTTCCACTGCATGATGGCATCAGGTAGCCAATGACTGTGGACAAGCTTTGCACAGGTTTTTACCTGAATTTTGAATCTTACTTCACTTCACCATGTGTTTATATATATATATATATATATATATATATATATATATATATATATATATATTAGCCTGCTCGCTTAGCCAGCGGGGTGGCGTCATTCAAAGGCTAAAACAATGCGAAGCGCATTGTGACCAGCGATGTGTAGCAACATCTGATAGCCTGGTCGGTCACACTGATCACAGTGATATATATATATATATCGTCGTCATCATCATTTAACGTCCATTTTCCATGCTGGCATAGGTTGGCTGATTTGACTGAAAACTGGTAAGTTGGGGACCTGCACCAAGTTACAATTTGATTTGGCATGGTTTTTACAGTTGGATACCCTTCCTACAACCTATATATGTATATATATGCATATACATACATACATATATAGATATATATATATATATATATATATATATATATATGTATACTCTCTCTCTCTCTCTCACACACACACACACCACAATCTTATTTTAATAATAAAGATTTCAAATTTTAGCACAGCACTAGCAACTTCTAAGGGGAAGGAAGAAATCAATTACATCAACTCTGGTACTTAATTATAATTATAATAATAACTAGGTCTATTCAAGGTCAAGGTCAAAGAAGAACAACAACAACAATAGCAACAACATCAACGACAATAATTGTTCTTGAAACATGTGCTAATTTCTGTGCTGACATGTTCAAATAACTCTATAACACTTCTTCGCATGATTCTCCTTCCTGAGAGACAAGAGCTACAAGACAACATAAAGGGAAACAGCTGGCAAAGAAGGATCAATCCCTTTAAATTCCTGACAGCCCTTTACTCCAAGCAAAACCCCCTTACCTTGCTTAAGCCTATGGTACGAAAACAGATTTTGTTGATCCCCCTCCCACCTCCTTCAAGTCTTGTACATGTTGCCCCAAAGCAGAACTAGTCTCTTCCATTCTGGTAGTTGGAAGAAATAATTAGCTTCACATTGGAGATGAAAAATGCCTGATGCCAACGTCTATTTAATAATCCCTTATACCATTTCTTTGGCCCCCAGCCTCCAGCCAAACCAGAATTTGGTCAAAAGACAGTGACAGAATAATCCTGGTAGCCAGCTGGTTCTACTCCTTACACATCACAGCAGTTGTTTGACAGAGTAGTGTCATAAATCAATGATTAATAACTAAACAGTGTGTGAAAGAACTTTGCTTCAATATCCTGCATCTTACATATGCACACATACACATGTGCATATACAAACACACACACACATACGAGAGTACATGCACAAATGCAGCCAGCTGATGACAATAGCATGCGCCTATATTTCATGTCCTTAACTGACAGTGCCTTCATCAGTCTTTCAAAGCAAAGATTTTTTGGAAACTGTCCAAATACCTCAATTAAAACATCTTCCAACAAAAACCTGAACACCACCACATCTTCATTCATGTCTGTTACTATTTAGGGAGCTTGTATGTGATTGTTATACCAGCTAGAAATAGAAGCCAAATACCCTCAAATCTTGTAACCTAAAAATATAAAAAGACAGCTATGTCTTCCCCATCTCTAAATCTCTCCCCTCACACTTTTATGGAACATACCCTTTTATCCCCACTGTACAACTTATACTCCCCACCTACTCACTGTTCTCTATAGATAGGCCCCAATACATCTCCAGCACCATCTATTTTCTCTCTCTCTCTCACTCTGACTGTCTCTCTATCCTTTTCTAATTCTCTCTCCCCTTCTTCTCTTTGGGTAGCCAAGTATCCTTTATATCGTAAGACCACTATCTCTGTCCCTCTATTATACTCTAACCTCTCACCTGACACACACCTACTTCCCTCGATTCCACTCCCTCCCTCAGTTGAGAGGTCTTAGCCTTGTAAGCTACTTGGTGACCTTACAAGTGTCATGTAAAAAGCACCTATTCCATCACCATGTAAAGGGCACCCAAGCTGATGTCATGTAAAAAGCAACCCATGCTGGTGCCACATGAGAAGCACCCATTCCAGCATTACGTAAAGGGCACCCAAGCTGATGTCATGTAAAAAGCACCCAAGCTAATGTCAAGCACCCATGCTGGCACCGCATAAGAAACACCTGTGCTGGTGCTACATGAAAAGCACCCGTTCCAGCACTACGTAAAGGGCTCCCATGCTGGCACCACATAAGAAGCACCTGTGCTGGTGCCACACAAAAAGCACCACTTACAGGGCACCCAAGCTGATGTCAAGCACCCATGATGGCACCACATAAGAAGCATCTATGCTGGTGCCACACGAAAACCACCAGCATACTCTCTAAGGTGGTTAACATTAGGAAGAGCATCCAGCCATAGAAACCATGCCCAAAACTGACAATAAGAGCTTGGTACAGCCCTCTGGCTTGCCAGTTCCTGTTGAACCGTTCAAGGCAGGCTAGCAGTGGGAATGAACCGGGGACCTTCTAGGTAAAATAATCTATTAAGTTCACACACATAGAGAAAGATCTTTCTGTCTTTCTCTCTCTCTCACCTCCCCACACACATTTACACAAATACTTTACTATTTTAATGCTTATGTTCCCTGTGTATCCATAACCTTTCGTTTTTTGGTTTTTTAACACCACTCTGTGGGAGTGGTCGGTTTTGGAAGGGCATCCAGCTGTAAAACCCCTGCCAAAACAGACATTGTGTCTGCCTAGTCAGCTCCTGTCAAACCATCCAACTCATGCCAGCATGGAAAACAGATGTTATATGATGATGATAATGTCTCAGTCACAAGACTACAGCCATGCTTGAGCACTGCCTGGAGGAATTTTAGCCGAATGAATCAACCCATGTACTTGTTTTCTTTTTAAGCCTCGTACTTATTCTATTGGTCTCTTTGCCAAACCACTAAGTCACAGGGATGTAAACACGCCAACACTGGTTTCAAGTGGTGGGGTGGGGGAACAAATACAAACACAAAAAACACACACATAGATATATACGATGGGCTTCTTTCAGTTTCCATCTACCAAATCCACTCGCAAGGCTTTGGTCAGCCTGAGGCTATAGTAGAAGACACTTGCCTGAGATGCCACACAGTAAAACTGAACCTGGAACCATGTGGTTGGGAAGCAAGCTTCTTACCACACAGCGAAACATGTCCCAGTCATAACTGTTGTATCTGTTTGTATATCCAGTAAGAAATCATTGAAGATTTCAGGATGTAATTTGAAGGAGATTTAGCTGGTATTTCTAGCAGATTGAGGACCCATGTAGAAATTTTCTTGTAGTTTTTGCTCTGACTAAGTAGATCTTTGATTGAAAACATTCCTGTCATGCCCATCCCAACTTCTTATCTGTGCATCAAGACTTCATTTTCGCATACATCATTTCATTTTCCAATACGGTAAGATCCAGTTTAGAGAGATTTGGCTGCTATTTCTAGCCGATCACATAGAAGCTCCTTTATCAGCATGTAAGCATAGAAAATACATACAAGCATGTGGTGTATATATATGCACATTTAGTCTTACACCAAGGACTAAATTGTTCAATATACCCATTTCTTTACTACCCACAAGGGGCTAAACACAGAGAGGACAAAAAAGGACAGACAAACGGATTAAGTCGATTATATCAACCCCAGTGCGTAACTGGTACTTAATTTATTGACCCTGAAAGGATGAAAGACAAAGTTGACCTCAGCAGAATTTGAACTCAGAACGTAACGGCAGACGAAATACCGCTTAGCATTTCGCCTTCGTTACAGTCAATGTGATTTGACAGTTATTTCCAGAAGGTGACCTAACCATGGTTGTGATCATGTGTATAATTGTTATGAACAGACCAAACAAGATTACCAAGTTTACCTGGACAATGGAGTTCAGACCATTTGTCTTAACTTCATACATACACATAAATACTCACACACTAACAAGTACAGATAAAAACAGTGTGAAACTAGAGCAGAGTGGTACTTCACTACACAGACACAGTCCATTGCTAAACATATTCAAGTTATTTAAACAGGAACATCATCATCATAATCACTTAACGTCTGTTTTCCACGCTGGTATGGGTTGAACAATTAGACAGGAGCTGGCCAACCAAAGAGCAACACAAGGCTCCAGTTGTCTGTTTTAGGCAGGGTTGCTACAGCTGGATGCCCTTCCTAATGCTAACCACTTTACAGAATGTACTGGGTGCCTCTTATGTGGCACTAACACCAGTGCTTTATATGTGGCACCAGCACAAGTGCTTTTTATGTGACACTGGCATGTGTGACCCATACAAGCTTTTAATTACAGGTACATACAATCCATCCAATGGCCTTCCATACACTTTTCTGCTTCCCAAATTTCATTTACAAGATTTGGATTGATCCCATACTAAAACAAAAAAAAAACTTACCTAAGACCTCTATATAATGGAATTAAACCTAAGATCTTGTGGTTGTAAAATGAACTCCTTAACCTGTCAACCATGCGGCAACCACTCAAATATACATATAAGGGTAAAAGAGTAAAGACCTCTTTCAGTCATGAATGACCATGGGGTTGCACCTAGAAAGTTCCTCTCCGAAGCATAAGTCTGAGCAGGGTTGTTTATGTAAGGCCAGCAGTCACCTATGTATACCAACCTCCCCTCTCCACACCACTGATGTTATGCAAGGGAAAGGCAAAGGGGCGATACAGCTTGGCACCAGTGATGTCGCAACTCATTTCTACAGATGAGTGAACTGGAACTACATGAAATAAACTGTCTTGCTCAAGAACACAATACGCAGCCTGGTCCAGGAATTGAACTCACTACCTCATGATCATGCACCCGACACTCTAACCACTGGATTAACTTTACCTTGTTATCTCCCCTACTTCTTCGCTCTCCTGTGTGACCCTTCTGTACGGCAGTCGCCATGATAGATCGGTAGCCACTACACACATTTTTTCTCTCTCCTTTTTTTATCTGTGTCCCTTTCTGAAGAAGAGCGTAGGCTCAAAACGTAAAAGACTTTTTCTATTCCTGAGTGCTATACTAATACGTGTGTTTGTTTTCTACACCACCTGTCTTTGTCTTTTGTATTTTTCGTGAACTCTCCCTATATATATATATATAATATATATATATATATATATATATATATATATATATATACACACACACACACACATGCACCATATATACAGTAGAAGCAATATTGAGTTGGTGGCTATGGGTAATGACTGAAGTCTCACAGGTCCAGAGTTGAAATATAACAAAATAACAAAACTGCTTTGGAAAAGAAAGAGAACAGGGCACAGAATTCTATGCGTCACTGTTCTCTTAGATGTTTAGAAGAGGTTCCAGATTACCAAGGAATGTCACCCAAAATAGTCGCCTTATTCATTATGTGACAGGCATTCACCCCACTTGGGATATAGCAAACAATTACCCCAGTTGAAATGAGATGAGCTGCAAAAACTAAGACAGGATTCCACTCCAGCTGGGATGAAATGGGCTACCATCCTATAAAAATGGAAACAAATTATAATCCTACATAATACTACAAAGTAAAAAAATGTCCTACATCCACCTAACATCTTCATCAGTGTATAAAAGGTAACAGTATACATACATACATACACACACAAACATACATACATACACACATAAACATACATACATCACATACATACACACACACATACATATACATACATACACACACACATACATATACATACATACACACACACATACATATACATACATACACACATACATATACATACATACACACATAAACATACATACATCACATACATACACACACAAACATACATACATACACACACATATAAGTATGCATTCATATGTGTATAAATATGTGTATCTTTTTCCAGAAAAAAAACTAATAAACCGGTAGTTCATTCAAACAAAACTACCTTGTGGTATTAATTCCACCCAAGTCACACAGACACTCCCATCTCACTATCACCAATAGAAATATATAAGTGACCCATTGGTGAAAAAACCTAGTCAATAATACTATAATTTGCAAATTGCCAAAAAGGAGAAATAGCAGCCAAATCCCCGTCAAACACAACCTACCAATCATAAACAAAGAAGGATGTATAATGGACATCCACATCAGTTGTTAGCTGTCAGGACACCACAACCTTCAAAACTTCCAGGCTTTCTGAAATTCACAAACAATACACCTGATATCCCACCACCACCACCCTTTTGTAATGACTCATTCACTGTTTGTTTCTTGTGCATTAGTCTATGTTCTGTTCATGCAATTTTGGCCACTTTGTTCTGATGAGTTGTAGTGCACCTGAGTACTGTAAACAATAAGCTCATCATCATCATCATCATTATTATTATCATTGTTATTATTATTTTCCTTTTTGCTTCAAATTTTCTTCCGTTTCTCGCCGAGTGTTTTCCATACACCTAGGGCAAAAGGAGAAAGGGGCTCTATACCCGTGGCTTTCATGGGTTTTTCCACGAGTAACCTTTCGAAGCGCCTCCCCCTATTGGGAGTTTTTACTTGTTATATTTTCCTTGTTATCTTGCGTTTTTACACGGACTTTTCAAACGGACAAAACCCTTTTTGTAACTTTCATCCTGTATTTTGTCCTAACATGTTTTATTTGATTTTTAGAATTTAAAGAACATTCTTGACGAGATGTACACGGATATAAGGAATGTGTTACAGCGCCAAAGGAATGTCGGTACTAGAGACATTTAAGGTCAATGATTGGTCTGGCTGAAGGCAGAACTGTTCAAGACCCTGAGATACAAAAACCTGCTTTAAATGTCATAACAGATTGTGTCTGGGGACCAATGGAAAGGGTGGGTGTAATATTCTAATTACATATGGTTCCTCGTGCTGGTGGCACGTAAAAAGCACCCACTACACTCTTAGAGTGGTTGGTGTTAGGAAGGACGTCCAGCTGTGGAAAGATTGCCAGATCAGACTTGGAGCCTGATGCAGCTACTGGCTCTCCAGGCTGCAGTCAAACCGTCCAACCCATGCCAGCATGAAAAACGGACGTTCAACGATGATGATGGTATCATCATCATCATCGTTTAACGTCCACTAGCATGGGTTGGACAGTTCGACCGGGGTCTGGGAACCAGGAGGCTGTACCAGGCTTCAGTCTGATCTGGCAGTGTTTCTACAGCTGGATGCCCTTCCTAATGCCAACAACTCCATGAGTGTAGTGGGTGCTTTTTACGTGCCAGGCAGGGCTGGCAACGGCCACCATCAGTTGGTGCTTTTTACGTGCTACCAGTACAGAAGCCAGTCAAGGCGGCGCTGGTATTGGCCACGTTCAGATGGTGCTTTTTACATGCCACTGGCACAGAGATCACAAATACAATTTCCATTGATTTTTTATATATATATACACACACATACATGCATATATGGGTACAGGACGTCAACAACGGTGAGCAAATAACATGAAATACATAAACAACGAGAAAAAATGGAAAACAGTTGTCGGCCATGGGTGGATGTTTATGACAGAAACACTTCATACAGAGTGGATACCACTACTACAAGATGCCTATATATATATATATAGAGAGAGAGAGACAGACAGACAGATAGATAGATACAGACAGGCAAACAAAAGACAGATTGATAGACATGTAGGTATGGGTTGATGCCCTAGAGTAACATTGATGGGGTGCATACATAAGGAGGATAATGTCACTGGGTGTAAAAGGGGTGTGGGTTAGTTATGCAGACAGACATCAAGGGATGGATATAGGTATAATAAGGGTAAGGACTGAGTCATTTCAGACATCAAGGAAGTGTGTTACATAGTTATTTCATCAGTTTCAAAATTCTTGTCACCTCCACCCATTTAGATGGGTGTGGCTGGTTGTATGTGTGTAAAAGAATTGGTAGGTGTATGTGTGCAGACATGCTCAATATTTCAGTGTGTGTATGTGTAAGGCCTTCGTTTCTTATGATTCAGGCAACATAATTTTAATATTATTTTTTTATAGTTAAGGTCAGTCGATCATACTGTGTACAATAGTGAACTGTGCCTCCACATACTTCATCATCATCATCATCGTTTAACGTCCGTTTTCCGTGCTAGCACGGATTGGACGGTTTGACCGACGTCTGGGAAGCCAGGAGGCTGCACCAGGCCCCAGTCTGATCTGGCAGTGTTTCTACAGCTGGATGACCTTCCTCACGCCAACCACTCCGTGAGTGTAGTGGGTGCTTTTTACATGCCACCGGCACAGATGCCAGGGGAGGCTGGCAGCAGCCACGATCGGTTGGTGCTTTTTACATGCTACCGGCGCAGAAGCCAGTCGAGGCAGCACTGGCATCGGCCACGTTCGGATGGCACTTTTTACGTGCCACCGGCACAGGTATCACAACTCCAATTTCCATTTGGTATTTATTTTGATGTTGATGTACTTGACTCAATAGGTCTCCTCAAGCACAGCAGGTCATGTGCCACCGGCACAGAAGCCAGTCAAGGCGATGCTGGCCGCCTTGTTTATAATTAGATATAGTTAAATATGGACAGTTCAGGCATTTAAGTTCAGTGTTTCAGATGACCTGGTCAAAAGTTCATATTCTAGCAGCTAAAATAAGTAACAGCTAAGTATCTGGGTTGATTTTATCAAATCCACCCCACCAGCAAATGTTTGTGTACTTGTGCTTAAGTGAAACCATTATTTAGTCACAAGAAGAGGGAGTGACACTGACCTATGACCTTGGTAAACCTTCCCAGTCTACCCTGCTATGAATAGGTATCACATGGTAGAGATACATTTACCAACTATAAGTAACAGAACCCTTGTAAAATTGACAACTGATAAGCTTAAAGTACGAAATTGAGCATCACCATCATCATTTAAGGTCCATTTTCCATATGGGCATAGGTTGGACAGTTTAACAGGAGCTGGCCATCCTGAGAGCTGTATCAGGCGCCAATTGTCTACTCTGGCATGGATTTTACAGTTGGATGCCCTTCCTAATACCAACCACTTTACAGAATGTACTGGGTACCTTTCCCCTGTCACTGACACAGGTGCCTTTATATATATGTGTATGTATATGTGTATATGTATATATATATATATATATATATATATATATATATATATATATATGTGTGTGTATATATATAAATATATATATTTTATCCTTCGAAACGTTTAGTAGATGAAACCTTAGCGACTGAAGAAGGGGATTTTTCGTTGTGCTTATTGTCCTGTATCTCTTTTTTTGCTTGTCTTGTTCCTTGGTTTGTGTCTATGTTTTTCGTCTCTCTATGTGTTCGACGTCTTTTTGGTGTCCTGTACACATATATGCGTGTATATGTACATGTAGAGGTAGGTACGTACATATATGTTTATATATATGCATATGTTCTATTTTATTAACATATATATATATATATAATATATATATATATATATTGTTGTTGTGACTCCCTTTGGCCATGACTGACCATGAGATTGCACCTAGAAAGTTACTCTCTGAGGCACAAGTCCGGGCAAGGTTGTTTATGGAAGACCAGCAGTCACCCATGCATACCAGCCTTCCCTCTCCACGCCACCGATGTTATCCAATGGAAAGGCAAAGGCTGATACAGCTTGGCACCAGTGACATCGCAGCTCATTTATTAACGTGCAAGTGGCTGAGCACTCCACAGACACTTGTACCCTTAAATACAAATACAACAGAAACAGGAAGAAAGAGCGAGAGAAAATTGTGATGAAAGAGTACAGCAGGGTTCACCACCACCCTCTGCTGGAGCCTCGTGGAGCTTTA
The DNA here is from genome assembly GCF_006345805.1 of Octopus sinensis. Classification (NCBI taxonomy): domain Eukaryota; kingdom Metazoa; phylum Mollusca; class Cephalopoda; order Octopoda; family Octopodidae; genus Octopus; species Octopus sinensis. The sequence goes on from NC_043000.1 coordinate 114,736,569, forward strand.
GGTGTTTTCGCTCAATAAACACTCACAATGATATATATATACATATGTATGTATGTATGTATGTATAGGGAGAAGAGTGATGTAGTGACTAGTAGTATCTATAGGGTGGTTGGGTCCCAAATGAAATTTTCCTTTTCGTGTAGTCCATCTCAAAAGTAATTCATCCCAAGAAAATCTTTCACTACAGAAGTTATAACCAAAAACAGGATTGGAACACAATAGTGTCTCTCAACAAAACATCCTTCCATAAATAGTGCTCCCATTGCTTTTTCTAAAACCAACAATACTTTTCTTCGGTTATTACTTTGTACAGTGTAGGGTTAAGAATCTCGTCTATGAACACATCAGGCCATGATAGTAACTAAACGTGAACCTTGAATTTCCAGGCCAGCAACATACACTTTAGCTTTGTGATCGCTTGACTTGCTAAAAATAACAGCCAAATTTCTCTCAGACCACTTCATAAAGGAAGAACACATTCGATAAAATAGTCCTGTGTACGTTGTCTGAAAACGATAGCACTTTCATACATCTGCCTGATCAGATCTGGCCTGGGGTTAAATGAAAACCACCAGCTGTGACACGAGGAATTAAGGATTCATTACATTCTTGCTCGATCTGCTAAAAATAGCAGACAAATCACACACTACCATCTTAAGAAGGGAATGACACGTTAGGTAATGTAGTCCTAGGTACTTGTAAACAGACAGGATGGTCACGATTAGAAGACATTTCGATTATACGCGGATTCGGTCAGCGTTGATTTGGTACTAAACAAAAACCAGCTGCTATGAGTGAATGTGTGTGTGTGTGTGTGTGTCTGTGTTTGTATTTGTGTATGTATGTACACTTGCTAACATAAAGAGAGGGGGAGGAAGAGGAAAGAGTGAGTGATCACATTGTGTCCGACGAAAATTGCCTTTGGTTAAATATGAAATTAGGAGAGAATGCAAGTGTGCGTGGTAACATAAGACTGCGTGTGTGTGTGTCTGTGTAGATGTGTGTGTGTGTGTGTGTGTGTGCGTGTACTGTGACAACTGGCTTGATACGTCGGTGACGTCATCATGTGAACATAACAAAGGAGGGACCAGGAAGGTGAGGTTGTATGACACATAGAGACAGACAGGCAGGCAGGCAGACTGGTATGTAAAGACACAATGTGTGTGTGAGAGAGAGACAGAAACATAGAGAGACAGATAAACATAGACATAGAGAGAGAGAGAGGCAAATAACACGCACAGTCACATATATACACACACGTATACACAGACTAGTGTATTTGAGAGAGACGGGGAGGCAAGACAACACACACTCACATATATATATATATATATATATATATATATATATATATATATATATACATACACAGACTTGTGTGAGTGTGTAAGTTCGAGGGAGAGAGAGGGGGGCAGACAAGACACACACACACACACATACATACACACAGGTTAGTGTGTGTGTGTGTGTAAGTGTGTGATACATGTGTTACAGAGACGGTCAGACACCTAGCTAATCTTCTAAGAAATACGTTGATATACTTCATAATAGAAAGTTATAAATAAACACCATGGATAGATAAACAGATCGATACAGTCTACATGGAAACAAACATAGAAATAAAAAGATACATATGGACAAACAAACAGATCGACAGAAATATTCTATACAGAGACAAACAAGAAGGTAGGAAAACACAGACGGAAAGTTAGGACTCAATAGAGAAATCGATCAACACGAATACTAAACATATTAGGGTACTACTTGAGAACAGTGGTCCCGGTGCGCACACTCGCGTACTCGCGCATCCGCGCTAGCTAGTCATGACTAGTCGATCCTTACTTTGTGTTTTTGTGTTATTTACTTCGTTTAAAAAATTATCTTTGTGTTTTGTGTTTTATTTACTTTGTTTAACAAAAATTATTTACTTTGTGTAAAAAAATTATTTTTGTGTTTTATTTTCTTTGCTAGGGTAGTTGTAGGATCGACTAGTCGCGACTAGCTAGCGCGAGTGCGCGCACCGGGACCGCTGTTCTCAAGTGTGTACTACATATTAGACGAACATATGAATAGAAAGGACGGAGTTCCTCAGAGAAAGTTGGGATCCTAGAGATCGATGGAAGGGCAATATATATATATATTAGCGGAATAAATAAAGAAAATGACACAAATAGAGAGAAAGTTAGGACACTATAGGTTGAGAGAAATATACTGTAGCTATACAGATAAATAATAAAACAAGTAATAAAGAGAGACATGCCGGCTAATTAATAAAACAAATACTTTCTTTCTGGCGACCTATGTTCTTACCTGAGATAGTTTCCAGTTCATCTGGGACCAATCTTTCTTACCAACCTCTAATTCAGACACATCTTCATCGTATATATCCTCCATATCGTTGGTAGTGTTACCATTGCCATTTTGATCGGTTTGAAGTGAAGAATCACTCGGCCTCAGTCTACTCAGATCGACGGCTGACATGTTGTTATGCGATGATGTGGTGGAAATGAGAAAAAGCTTTTACACACACTATAGCATACGCGTTTATACGCTTATCCACACTACTGTTAGCAACTGACACACACACACATACGCACGTACGCGCGCGCGCTGACTTTCCCCCTCTTACTTTCTCGCAAACTGTTAGAGACTAGAAGTCATGTGACTTCAAAGAGTAACGATGGTGGTGGAGACGGAGCTCAGATTAAGTGAAAAAGAGGGAGAGAGAGACTGGTAAATAGAAAGGCAGAGAGAGAAAAAGGCACACACACACACGCACGCACAAAGAATGTGTTGGTGTTGACGTCATATGACCGGTTTGTATACGTCATGTGACGTTCATACCGGCAACAGAGTCGGAGTAAATGATAGTGGTGGCGGTGGCGGTATACTAGCGTTGTTGTTAGTGGTGGTGGTGGTGGTGGTGGTGCTAGTCGTAGTGGTAGTGATTCTAATGATAGTGGGGGTGGTTCTAATAATAGTGGAGGTGGTGGAAGGAACGCTAATGTACTGTGGTGGTAATAACGATTGGACTAATAAAGTCGTGATTGTACTAGTAGTGGTAATAGTAATGGTGGTGGTGATGTGTTTGTAGTAGTAGTAGTAGTAACACAACTAGTAAATGAAATTTCTTTTTGATAAATACGAAATTTCCATTTCTCAGTGATAACTTTTAATATTTATAGGAAAGACTTCCATTATGTTAAGTTGAGAAACTTGTAACTTACTGAGCTCGTGGACTTTGGGGAAAATTTGGCAGGTGGAATAACTTTCCGGATTATGATGAGTGGGGAGTCTCAAAATTTGAGGGTGTGGAGCTTTTGGGGAGTCTCAAAATTTCAGGGTGTGGAGCTTTCATTTTTAGGGTGGGTTCCAGTATGTATCGACCGATCCCCTTTCAGGCTCTCCAGGACCTGAATCCATAAACTAGCAGAACATCCCTCTAATAATTCTTGGTGGTAGTGTAAATGATGCAACATCTATCTATCTATCTATCTATCTATCTATCTATCTATCTATCTATCTATCTATCTATCTATCTATCTATCTATCTATTTATCTATCTATCTATATCTGTCTCTCCATTTATCTATCAATTTATTGATTGATCTATCTCTACCTATCTATCTTTTGATCTATCTATCTATCTAACTGTTTACCTGCCTGCCTAGCCATCTGTCTGTCTGTGAGTCTATTTGTCTTTCTGTCAATCTCTCTCTCTAGAGAGAGAGAGAGAAGGAGGATGGGAGAGAGACAACACCAAACACCAACATCACTTCATCCAAAAGATGAGAATGTGAAAGTCTAGAAACACTGGAAATAGATGTAGGAAAGCTGGTTGTCATCAACAAATTACAAGGAACTCATATGAAAATATGACACATACTCAAAACATATGTGAATGAAAAACTGTTTTCTATACGCACACACACACAAGCATATATATATATGTATGTATATATATATATATATATATATATATATATATATATACATATATGTCTGTCACTTGTTTTAGTCATTGGAATGTGGCCATACTGAGGTACCATCTTAAAGGGTTTAGTTGAACAAATCGACCCCAGAACTTATTTTTAAAGTTTAGTACTTATTCTATCTGTCTCTTTTAAGAACTCGTAAGTTACAGGGATGAAAACAAACCAACATAGGTTGTCAAGCAGTTTGGCGGGGACAAATATATACACACAGGCACATGCACGCACACACACACAAACACACACACATACACATACATACGCATATACAATGGGTTTCCACATGGTTTCATCATCATCATCATCATCATCACTATCATTTAACATCCGTTTTCCATGCTGGTATGGGTTGGACAATTTGACTGAGGTCTGGAAAGCCAGCTGTTGCACCAGACTCCAATCTGATCTGGCAATTTTTCTACAGCTGGATGCCCTTCTTAATGCCAACTACTCCAAGAGTGTAGTGGGTGCTTTTTATGTGCCAGTTGGTGGGTAATGGTATAACCAATCAGGGGTTGTTCACAAGGTATTGGACAGCTTGGGGCTATAGTAGAAGACATTTGCCTGAGTTGGCATGCTGTAAGATTGAACCCAAAATCCTGTTGTTGCTAAGTGGACTATTCTTGGAATAACCCATGCTTTCACTGAAGGTGATCCAGGCTAAAGCATGAAGTTTCACAAGAGGTATTTGGCAAGGTGTGTTTAAGATGCACACTTTCCAGCAAAGATTGTTTGAAGTGATGAGGCTATATTCAGGGCCAGCCCTAAGGTTGCTGGAACCCCAGGCAAGCTGAACTTCGGCTGATGGTTGTGGAAATTCCCTTGTCTTTGTCACACCCTCCTTGGTGCCCCGGGAGACAGCTTGAGTTGCCGATACTCTGAGCCAGCCCTGGCTACATTTCAATTAAATTGCTCAATTAAGTGCCACAATTGCACCAACTGAGGAACCTGAGAATCTGTATATCAAGGAGGAGTGTCTTGTTAATTTACTGGGTGTCGTTACAGTATGGTGTGGCTTATCATCAAAAGAATAAGTTGGACCATCTTTTTTTTGACGATGATATGAATGATCCTATTTACTCGAACTTACTGCGACCATTTGTCATGTCAAGCATAGAAGAGGACTTTGAAGATGTGGAATTTTATTTCCAGCAACATAGGGCACCCTCATACAAACATAGAAATGTAAGGGCCTACTTCGATGAGATTTTGCCAAACAAGCGGACAGGATGAAGAGGTTCATTAAAATGCACTCTGTGTTCAGCAGACATCACATCACTAGACTTTCTTTTATGGGGATACTTAGAAGATAAACCTTGTTGTGTGAAACTGATGACAGTCAATGAATTGAAGGCCACCATGGAACAAGAATGTGCACAAATACCAAATGAGATGTCTCTTGTTGCATGCAATTCCATTTCTTCGAATTATCAACAGCAGTGGCTCAAGATGGTCATCAGTTTAAAACAGCCTTTCATAAAAATTTTGTCTGTAGACTCTATTAATTTTTGAAAATGAAGTTGTTGTTTTAATACAGACTTATCCACGTGAAAGGCAATCCAGCAAATAATGGCGTGAACATGTGAGCAATACACTAAAAAATACATGCTGATTAAAGCAGAACCCAAAAATCCAAATGCAAAACAAAGCAGTATGCAAATTAGAAGAACTATTATTTGTACAAATTAACAAAATACAAATACATTTACTAAATATTCGAGCGAGGTCATTGCCAGTGCCGCTGGACTAGCTCATCTGCAGGTGACACATAAAAAGCACCATTTGAGCGTGGCCGCTGCCAGTACCGCCTGACTGGCATCCGTGCTAGCAGGGTGCAAAGAGCACCATACAAGTGTGATCATTGACAGAGTGGCTAACCGGCTTCCATGCCAGTGGCACATAAAAGGCACCATTCGAGTCTGATCGTTACCAGCATCGCCTTACTGGCACTTGAGCCTCGTGCTAGTAGGGTGCTAAGAGAACCATCCAAGCGTCATCGTTGCCGGAGCAGCTAACTGGCTTCCATACCGGTGGCACGTAAAAGGCATCATACGAGCATGATCGTTACCAGCATCGCCTTACTGGCACTTGAGCCTGGTGCTAGTAGGGGGCCAAGAGCACCATCCGAGCGTGATCGTTGCCAGAGCGGCTAACTGGCTTCCATACCGGTGGCACGTAAAACGCACCATTCAAGCATGATCGTTACCAGCATCGCCTTACTGGCACCTGTGCTGTCGGCATGTGTAAAAAGATTCGAGTGAAGTCATTGCCAGTACTGCCTGACTGGCCCCTGAGTCGGTGGCACGTAAAAAGCACCCACTACCCTCTCGAAGTGGTTGGCATTAGGAACGGCATCCAGCTGTAGATACTCTGCCAGATCAAGATTGGAGCCTGGTGCAGCCATCTGGTTCACCAGTTCTCAGTCAAATCGTCCAACCCATGCTAGCATTGAACGCAGACGCTAAACGATGATGATGATGATGATGATAACCAAGGCAAAGTCACCAAACTCAGTTCAATACCAAGTCAGAACAGAACTGAATGAGAGCAATATAACAGAGAGGAATTTCGACATATGCTGACTTTATGACAGTAAACTGGAAGAATTTTTACTGTGCTGGGCAAAATGTTTAGTGGCACTTCTTCCATTTTTATGTTCTGACTTCAAATTCCACTGAGATCAACTTTGTTTTTCATCCTTGCAGGGTCAATACATTTGAGTGTTAGGTTTCACGTAAGACTTACTCGCTTCCCTGAAATTGCTGGCCTTGTGCCAAAATCTGAAACCATTGTAGCTGAACATAAAAACGAACACTAATATATATGTATGTATGTATGTATGTATGTGTGTGTGTGTGCGCATGCGCGCGTGTGTGTGTGTGTGTGTATATATGTAGTGCTCTAACCATTATTTATGTCACCTTCACAACTCTTATTTTTTGGGGCTTTGTCAGAGGATTAAGGAGAGTCACTGTAACATTTTACAGGACCTCAAGGACTTGTGAGGTGGGAGGAGAAGAAAGTGCCATATGTAGGTTGAAATCACAAGTCAAGATATCAAGAATTTTTGAAAGTGGGTGGGTATTGCATCATATTTATTAGCTCAAAATAGATTCAGTCCAGTTGATCGACAGCCCCACAGATTCAATTAGGCTTGAGTTGCTCTAAGGCTTGGTTTAATACTACAACCAAGTCCTTGGTTGCCTTTAAAAGAATAAAGGACCCCTTCAGTCATGAATAACCATGGGATCGCACTTAGAAAGCTACTCTCTGAGGCACAAGTCCAGCAAGGTTTATTTTTATGGAAGACCAGCAGTCACCCATGCATAACAGCCTCTACTCTCCATGCCATCAATGTTATCCAAGGGAAAGGCAAAAACTGATACAGCTTGACACCAACATCATCATCGTTTAACCTCTGTTTTCCGTGGTAGCATGGGTTGGACAGTTCGACCAGGGTCTGGGAAGCCAGGAGGCTGCACCAGGTTCCAGTCTGATCTGGCAGTGTTTCTACAGCCCTTCCTAACGCCAACCACTCCGTGAGTGTAGTGGGTGCTTTTTACATGCCACCGGCACAGGTGCCAGGGGAGGCTGGCATTGGCCACAATCGGTTGGTGCTTTTTAGGTGCCACTGGCACAGAAGCCAGTCAAGACAGCGCTGGCATTGACCATATTCGGATAGTGCTTTTTACGTGTCACCGACACAGAACTCATTTCCACAGCTGAGTGAACTGGAGCAATGTGAAATAAAGTGTTTTGCTCAAGAATACAACACACAACTCAGTCCAGGAATCAAACTCGCTACCTCATATTTGTGAGCCTGACACTCTGACCACTGAGCTATGTGCCTTTAGAAGACTTTTTATTTAAAACACTTTTTATTGGTGAAGGATAGATTGCCTGCCACCTTACTCCCACCAGACAATTTAGTCATACCTGTGGCACCATGAACTACCTGTATGATGCAGTGTATCACCACTTAGACCAGTTAAACAAGGTTGTGAGGAACTGACAAGTCTTGAAATTTCGGTGAAATTCATGGCTTTGTCATTCTACACATCTGAAGACTAGATTTCTGATGGAATGCTATGCAGAGGAAATTCAGCTGTCAAGGGTTAAGTATCAATGGACAGAAGTGTAATACCCAGCAATATCACTGTGGATACAACTATGAGATATGCAGATTGTCCGAGTTATTTCACTGCATCCCTATTATGTCTTACTCTTTTACTTGTTTCAGTCATTTGACTGCGGCCATGCTGGAGCAGTGCCTTTGGTCGAGCAAATCGCCCCCAGGACTTACTCTTCGTGAGCCTAATACTTACTCTATCAGAGTCTTTTGCCGAACTGCTAAGTTACAGGGACGTAAACGCACCACCATCGGTTGTCAAGCGATGTTGGGGGGACAAACACAGACACACAAACATATACACACACACACATATATATATATATATATATATATACATATATACAATGGGCTTCTTTCAGTTTCCATCTACCAAATCCACTCACAAAGCTTTGGGATTTGGGAAATATCTGGCTGTTATTTCCAGCAAATCAGTCAACCGTATATAAGCCACTTCTTTGGCTCGCAATGATGGTGTTGTTGTTGACGACGGCAGTGGTGGTGGTGGCGGCGACGGCGGCAGCGGTGGTTGTGGTGGTTGTGGTGGTGGTAGAGGAAATGGATGTTGGGGTGTTAGTGATGGTAGCATGGGTGTATGCATAAAAAGTGCAAGGAGAAAATATGTGCAGTGTTGTTATTAAAGCCAGCAGCAGCAGCAGGCATTGTGTTCTGTTGGTGGTCGTAGTGGTGGTGGTGGAGGAGGAGGAGGAGGAGGCAGGAATGGGTAAGATGGTGGGAAGGTGAGGGTGGTGGAAGTCTTATGAAATAACTGCTATAAAAGATAAATACTTGGGATACCATTTGATGTGGAATAGGGAAGCGAGAGGGAGAAGAAGAGGGAAAGAGAGAGAGAGAGAAAAGAGAGGGGAATAAGGTAAAAATAAGGGAGAGAGGTGGTGAGTGAGGAGGAAGGGAGGAAGAGAGGAAAGGAGAAAGTGTGTGAGACATCAGCTTGACAGAAATAGATAGTTAGATAGAGAGATAGACAGAGAGAGAGAGAAGAGACAGAAAGAGAGAGAAGTGAATAACAGAGAAAGTCAGACAAATGGATTGTCAACTAAGCTGGGCCTAACAGACAGGCAGTAGCCCTAGATAGATAGATAGATAGATAGAGAGAGAGAGAGAGAGAGAGAGAGAGAGAGACAGACAGATAGATAGAAAAACAGACAGATAGACAGACAGACAGACAGGCAGGCAGGCAGACAGCCAGGCAGGCATACAGACAGACAGACAGACAGACAGATAGATAGATAGATAGATAGATAGATAGATAGATAGATAGATAGATAGATAGATAGATAGATAGACAGACAGATGGACAGACAGATAGACAGGAAGGCAAGCAGATGGAGAAGCAGATAGACAGATAGACAGATGGAAAGACAAAGACAGACAGCAAAATATCTAGATTCATAGTTAGACAGAGAGAGAGAGAGAGAAAGGCACATACACAGTCAGAGATAGTGAGACAGACAGACAAACAGACAGACAGGAGACAGATAGATTGATAACAAATGAACAATGACTTAAGGTGAGGAAAATAAAGAAAAATAGTCACACACACATACACACACACACACAAACACACACAAACACTTACAAACACATAAACGCAAACAAACACACACACACAAACACACACGCACACACACAAACACACACGCACACACACAAACACACACACAACACACACACACACACACACATACTGTCAGACAGGCAGAGAGACAAGGACAGACAGACGTACAGACAGCCAGGAAAATATTCTTTAGAAGTGCAAAGAAAACGTTAAATTGGCCAAAGGGTAAAAAATAAAGCGTACAGAAATGGAAGAACACACTGCTTTTGTAAGAAATCCCTTCATCTGCTGACACGACCCCATCCCCTAACACCACTACACAAACATCATTACACCACCAGAAACACTATACCACTCTACCAACACTCCACCTCCAACACCAATGCCACTTTACAACCACTGTCACCACCATAAGCACATGCTTATTTTGCTTAACCCTTTCACTACCAACCTGGTTGAAACCAGCTCTGGCTCTGAGTACAAATGCCTTGTTTTCATAAGTTTTGAATTAAAATCTTTCACCAAACCTTAGTCGCAATTTATGTTCCTAATACTGGCTGAATGATAATTAAGTTACTTTACTAAATTCTTTGTTATATTTAAAATTAATTGAAAGAAACACAGAGCATCTCAAAATAAATACAGTAACAAAAGGGTTAAAATATATATTTGAGAAACAATTCTTAACCCTTTTGATACCAGCCTGGCTGAAACTGCCTCTAGTTTGAGTACAAATGTTTTGTTTTCATAAGTTTTGAATTGAAATCTTCCACCAAACCTTAGTCACAATTTATGCTCCAAACACTAGCTTAATGATAACCAAGTTATTTTACTAAATTCTTTGTTACATTTAAAATTAATTGAAAGAAACACAGAGCATCTCAACAGAAATATGGTAAGAAAAAGGTTAATACATATCGCTATCACACAGATTCAGCTGTGATTGGGAATCAGAATGCTGCTTGACTTTACTATCTTTTAGGTGCCAATAAGGAGACAAGCTGGTAGAATCATTACTGTGCCAGGCAAAATGCTAAGCAGCATTTTGTTTGTCTTCGTGTTCTGAGTTCAAATTCCGCCAAGGTTGACTTTGCCCTTCATCCTTACAGGGCTGATGAAATACGCAGCAGTTTAATACTGGGATCAATGTAATCAACTTAACCCCTTATGTCAGAATTGATGGCCTTGTGTCAGAATTTGAAACTAGTATCTTTCAGGTGCCAATGGAATTACAACAGTAACACTCCCCCGATCTTCACACCCTTGACCCAACAAAATGTCCAAGATGTAACACTGAACAGAGAAAGGATTTTACTCAACTGAAAGAGATGCCTGAGGACTCTACCCCTATAACACTCCCAGGGTGGCAGGTGGAGAAGATGGGTGAATGAACTTAAAAAATAATGACACTGGATGAATGACATGCAAAATTTGCCTTGACAGGGTTTGAACTCAGCATAAAAAGTTGGAATAGATACTTTAAGACATTTTATTCAAGACTCCAATGCTTCTTCTTTCTTTTATTTTCCAAATTTGCTGCCAGTATACAGCCATACAATTTTTGGGGAGGGGACCAGTCGATAAGATCGACCCCAGTACACAACTAGTACTTAATTTATTGACCCTGTAAAGAGGAAAGACAAAGTCGACCTTGGCAGAATTTGAACTCAGAATGTAAAGACAGACGGAATACCACTAAGCATTTCGCCTGACAATATAGCCATGTAACAGCCATGCATTCATGTAGCTGTAATCCATCTCTGCAGCAACCCTACATGCAGTAGCCATACATCCATGTGGTATCATACTCCATGTCTCACTGATGCAACCATGTAGCAACAATACATTCCTGCAACGCCCATTGTTGTCAAGCTGTTATTTGATGCCAGATAATGCATCAAAATCAAGGATTTCTTAACAACAACCTTTCCAAAACCTGACCCCATAATCCTCTCATTACAAACTAAAGGTTCATCTGTTGTTTTCTCAAAATTAATTCCAAGATTTACCATTTTAAACTAATTACACAGATTCTGTCATTAAAACAGACATTTTGAAGTAGAAGTGAAATTATTTGAAACAATTCATTGTTTTTACCAAAAGTTAATTCTTTAAAGTTAAAAATATTAAATTCGTTTTTATCTTGTTTTAATCATTTTCATTAAGGTAATGAGCTGATAGAATCGTTACCATGCCAGACAAAATGCTTTGTAGCATTTCACCCATCTTTGCAATCTGAGTTCAAAATCTGCCAACTGGCCTCCGTGCCAATGGCACGTAAAAATCACCAACCGATCATGGCCATTGCCAGCCTCGCCTGGCACCTGTGCTGGTGGCACATAAAAAGCACCCACTACACTCACGGAGTGTTTGGCGTTAGGGAGGGCATCCGGCTGTAGAAACACTGCCAGATCAGACTGGGCCTGGTGCAGCTTCCTGGCTTCCCAGACCCCGGTCAAACCGTCCAACCCATACCAGCATGGAAAGCAGATGTTAAACGATAATGATGATGATTATGATAAACTTTGACTTTTATCCTTTGAAATAAGTACCAGTTATGTACTGGGTTGATGCAATCGACCAGTTCTCTCTCGCAAAATTTCAGGCTTTGTGCCGATAGGTTTTGTCGAAACTCCTGGAACTTTGCTGCCTGCAGCCTATGATACTATGTTATTTGTTTCTTTCAACTATCTAATACTTTCATGATGATTCTGGCCATGCCAAAGTGGAAAACATTTTGCAACAGCTCTACTGGACACTCCATTCCCACTTTCCAGAATGTGTGCATTGTTGTTTTGGTATATGAGTAAAACCAAATTTACACAAATGCAACATTACAGCATCCATTAGTAAATCTTTAAGATTCGTATTTCTGTTTCGTTTTTGAATTTGGTTTGCAAGATTCTTTATGTGAGTTCGTGTGTTGAAACATTCTGTTGTGTCTGGGGAGAGTTATTTTCTTTTTGTGCCTTATAAATTTAAGACTCACTGGTAAAATTTCCACTTATTTCTTATTTTTATTTTCCTAAAATTTTCGTTGCCTCTTGCAACCTTTTCAATAGTCTTGACTCTGTCCGTTATTTACACTGCGTTCCTTTTTGTTTGTTTGTGCACATGTGTGTGGGTCAGTGTGTGCGTGTGTGTGCCTATGCATGCATGTATGTATGTATGTGTGTGTATGTATATATATATGTGTGTGTATACATATGTATATATGTATGTATGTGTGTGCATCTGTATGTATTCTGCATATTCATGTGCTTGCATGTCTGTATTTGTGTATTTTCTATGTATGTGTGTGTGTGAGCATGTGTTTGTATATGTATGCACCTCTGTCTCCTTATGTGAGCATGTCTGTGTGTGTGTGTGTGTATGTGTGTGTGAGCATGTATTTGTATATGTATGCACCTCTGTCTTTTTGTATGAGCATGTGTGTGTGTGTGTGTGTGTGTTTTGCAACTATGTACTATGTTTGTATGTATGGATGTACATCTCTTTATGTGTGGACCTGTGTCTCCATATGTGTCCTTGTGTGGAGTAAAGTGTGTGTGTATATATGGTCATGTGTTTCAGTCTCCATTCGCGTATGTGTGCTTGTCTGTTCTTATAACCTATTTATGATTTTCATAATCCTGTTATTTATTGCAGCAATTCTTTTGATTGGTATCTTATATTTCATGACATCAATG
>NC_043000.1:114754957-114824957 GCF_006345805.1 Octopus sinensis
TCCATGCTAGCATGGGTTGGACAGTTCAACTGGGGTCTGGGAAGCCAGAAGGCTGCACCAGGCCCAGTCTGATCTGGCAATATATATAAGTATGTGTGTGTATTTATATATAAATGCACTCTCAGCCACTTCCACACAAATATAATGAGCAGGTAATTTGGCTGATGGGACATCTTAATCTTCATTTTCACAACTGACAGGGAGCCATCCATCCATACATACATACATACATCATATATCCATACATACAAACATTCATACATACATAAATATACATGTACATATGCATACATGCATGTATATAGTATGTATGTATGCATGCATATGTTGAATTGTTAGCTCCTGCACGCATTTTTTTTCTCTCCTTGTTTCTCTCCGTGTTTCTTTTCTGTGTATCTTTCTGTTGAAGAGCGTAGGCTCGAAACATAAAAGACTTGTTTTATTTCTATTCCTGAGCACCATACTAATACAATTGTTTGTTTGTACCCCACCTGCCTTGGTCTTTTGTTTATTTTCGTAAAGCTTCTCATTAGATGCATATACATGTATATATGCATATATATATATATATATATATAGAGAGAGAGAGAGAGAGAAAGAGAGAGACAGAGAGAGAGAGAGACAAATAAATTAAGGTACCAAAATACCAGCTTGCTAGAAATAGGAGTCAACACTCCAAAGCCACAAGTTTCTCACTATTAAGAAACACGCACGGTGAATGCAACGAATATAATAAAAATAGGCTTTCCCTTTGCATAAACCACAAAGCAAGAACAGATATCTTGGTGGCAATTGGTTTCACCTTTTGTGCGTTAGCACTTATGGATCATCAGCCAAGCTTACTGTATTCATCTATTTTCCAAAATATTCATTTCGCTACACCATGTGTGATTGTTCACTTGAATGTTGGTGCCACTCATGCTGAGTTCAAATCCTACCAAGGTCAACTTTACCTTTCGTCCTTTTGGAGGTCAATAAATAGAGTACAAGCAAAATACTCCCTCTCCCCCCCCCCTCTCTCTCTGGAAAGTGCCTTAAGTCAGATCTGGACTGAGATCTGATTTGACACTAGTGGATTTAAAAATGCCTGAAACATGTCCCAACACCCCACCCATGACAACTCCATCAGAAGATAAGAACTCAAGACTAAGCAAGACACTAGCAAAATAGGTGGTACATATTCTAAAATTGGAATGATACAGAGAATATTAGCCTGGCCCCTGCGCAAGGATGACGCACAAATTCGTGAAGCGTTTTATATTTTTCTAGGCACAGGAGTGGCTGTGTGGTAAGTAGCTTGCTTACCAACCACATGGCTCCGGGTTCAGTCCCACTGCATGGCACCTTGAGCAAGTGTCTTCTGTTATAGCCTCCATCTACCAAATCCACTCACAAGACAAGTGTTTTCTACTATAGACTTGTGAGTGGATTTGGTAGATGGAAGCTCATCGTATACATACGTATATATGTATGTATGTATGTGTGTATGTATGTATGTATGTATATGTTTGTGTGTCTGTGTTTGTCCCACCAACATCGCTTGACAACCGATGCTGGTGTGTTTACATCCCCACCACCTAGCAGTTCGGCAAGAGAGACCGATAGAATAAGTACTAGACTTATTAAGAATAAGTCTTGGGGTCGATTTGCTCGACTAAAGGTGGTGCTCCAGCATGGCCACAGTCAAATGACTGAAAAAAATAAAATAAAAGCTAATAATTGATTAATAATGCATGGCTTGATTGATGGGTTAAGGCATATCACTTGACCAACATACTTCACAGGACATTTTCTTGAGCAGAGAAAGGTTTTTGAGAAAAATGTCTAAGAAAACGATATATAAAACATATACAAAAGACACAAATAATTTCACACGATATTTAAACTGTCATGATACTGGGTCATGTCTGTCTTCTTCGGCTGAGAGCAGAGACATTCGTATTTTCTCTCTTAAAAAATCATACTATTTTAACACATTGTTAGATGTTATTGTGTGAAGTTTACAAGTTGAGTTGTTTACCATTGTATTGAGAAAGTTTTCCATCAACTACATTTTGTATTAGTCTATTGATATGGGGATAGGGGTGATATAAAATGTCTACCTGAAATTGTATGTAACGTCACTTTTCTTTAGTCTCAGGTCCGCCTATATCAAAGAGGTTCATGAACAAAGATGATCCAACCTGACATACTAGAAGTAACTGCCAAATCACCTTCAAAATCACACATTAGGTGCAGGAGTGGCTGTGCGGTAAGTAGTTTGCTTACCAGCCACATGGTTCTGGGTTCAGTCCCACTGCATGGCACCTTGGGCAAGAGTCTTCTACTATAGCTTCGGGCCGACCAAGGCCTTGTGAGTGAATTTTGTAGACAGAAATTGAAAGAAGCCTGTCGTATATATGTATATCTATATATATGTGTGTGTTTGTTTGTGTGTCTGTGTTTGTCCCACCCAACATAGCTTGACAAACCGATGCCGGCGTGTTTACATCCTTGTAACTTAGCAGTTCAGCAAAAGAGACCGATAGAATAAGTACTAGGCTTACAAAGAATAAGTCCTGGGGTCGATTTGCTTGACTAAAGGCAGTGCTCCAGCATGGAGATGCTCAAAGACCATCACAGTTTGTACACACACATACACACATATACACATGCACTTACACATATACACACATGCATACATATGCTCAAAGAAAAACACATATAAATATAAATATGGATATATTTTTATGCATACACTCACACATACATGCATGAATGTATATATATGTGTGGTGTGTGTATATATATGTATATATATATATGTGTATGTGTGGTATATATATGATATATATATATATGTATATATGTTATGTATATATATATATGTATATATATGTATCTATATATATATGTATATATGTATGTATATATATATATATATATATATATATGTATATATATATGTATATATATATATATATATGTATATATATATATATATATATATATATATATATATATGTATATATATTTAAAAAAGGAGATGTCGAACACGAGTGGTGATATATAAAAAGGAAATGAAGAATGCTGACAAATAATTGAAGTAATTTAAGTAATTTAATTAGGTGAAAGTTCTTTTTACCGGTTGCGCATTTGTTATGCTTATCAAAATATAAAAGAGAGATTAGAGTCTGTCTCTTATATGTGAAAAAAAAGAGGCTCCAGAGTTGTTTTGGATTTGCTTGGTTTCGCGCCTAAAATTTTGATTGGTCATTATGAAGGGGTCACGTGAATGTTTGAATGGAAGTTGGTGTTGGGGTAAGAAAAAAGGCTCCAGAGAAGTTAAAATTGGCTAGTGTCCCGCCTAAAATTTCTTATTGGCCATAATAAAGAGGTCACGTGAATGTTTAGAATTTTCGAAAATAGTGTTGTTGAAAATTCTTATTTCAGGCTGGTCAGTAGACGTCATGTGGATATTTTAAATAGCTTTTTAGCGCGTAGAGGGAGTGTATATTTCCGCTTGACTGGATAAGTAAGTTCGTTTAGAACAGGGAGAGCTGTATGTATGTATGTGTGTGCGCGCGCGCGCGTGTGTGTGTTTATATTATGTTGGGGCGCGCGTGCGTGTATATATGTGTATGTGTGTGGGTACAATTTTCAATATTTATAGTTCTGCTGGCCTTGTGCCTGTATCGGGAAGCAACGTATTTGTGTGAAGTCAATATTTACAGCCATTTCCAAAAAATAGTGTGGATGTTTTGCACCCGTATTCAATTATGTGTATGTGTGGAACCATATATTTGTGTGTGTCATGGTGTTAATATCTGGGTAAAGTGTGTGTGTAGGGTGTGTGCAGGTATAAGTGTGTTTGTGTTGGTTCGTGTTAGGGGCATGTGTTTAGATGTGGTCTGTATTTATTAATAAGGTGGGATTCCATGGTTATTCGCTGGGTATGAGTGGCATTGTCTTTAAATTTGTAGAGGGGAAAGATTCTAAAATTGGGATGGAGTTGTGCGGCACAGGTATCAATATGTGCACTAAATGCTATTTTTCTATATTCCTGTATTTTTATTTGGGATCTGTGGACAGTCATGCGTTGGCGGAGGCTATTTTTTGTTTGGCCTATGTAGTGTCATTACAGCCCGAGCAAGTTAAGACATATACTAGGTTTTCTGATGCGCATGTGAAGTTGTGTTTTACTGTGAAACGTTGTCCTTGTTTAAAAAGGAATTCCGGACCTTCTATTAGGTTGATGCATATACCACAGTTGGGTCTATTGCATTTGTTTACTGTGGGTTTAGTTGTTGTGGTTGGCAGTACTTTGGCATTTGTTAGGATGGTTTTCAATGATTTGGGTTGCCTTTTGCTCTTTATGATTTCGTGTGTTAGGAGGATTTGGTTCATTCTATGGTCCTTTTGTAATACAGGAATGTTCTGGAGGATGGTGTCAAAAGCTTCATTGTTGAGGGGGTTGTGTGTAGAGATGTATGGTAGAGTATGGGGTTTCGATGTAACAGGTTTTGGGCGTCTAAGTTCCTGCGTGCTGAGTTTTAGGGCGCGTTGGATCCCATTGTCAATTAGTGACGTGGGTAATCCCTGCTTGTTAATGTGCCCTTGAGTTCTTGTAGACGTAAGAGACGGGTGTTTTTATTGGAGACTATAGCGCAAATTCTCTTGGCTAAGTTGTAGGGAATGTTAATTTTAACGTGTCTAGGGTGGCATGAATTGAAAGGGAGGTATTGCTTGGAGTCTGTGGGCTTGTAGTATATGTCTGTTTCTATTTTTTGTTGTGAATTTTAATGAGGATGTCGAGGAAGGGAATTTGTTGAGGGCTGTATTCCATTGTGAAAATAATGTTTGTGTTGAGCCCATTTATAAGAGTGTGAAATTCGTTAAGCTTCTCGACGGTTTCGGGCCAAAGGATGAAGCAGTCATCAAGATATCTCTTCCAGTTCTTCTCTATGTGTGTGTGGAGAGTGGTGCCAAATTGGTTAAGAACGTTATTATAGAGGGTGATTTCCAGGTATCCCATGACTAAGTTGGCGTAAGTGGGAGCTGTTTCGTTCCCATTGCCGTCCCTGATTTCTGTCTGTAGAATTTGTTGTTGAAGGTGGAAGAAATTATTCTCTAAGATGAATTTGAGTCCTTCTAAAATAAATTCCTTTTTGATGCGGTGTGGGAGTTCGTTGGAGTAATTATCCAGCCAGAATTGGATAGCTTCTATTCCTAGGTTGTGGGGGATGTTGGAGTAAAGATTGACTACATCGAATGTTACTAGCAGGGTTTGTTCAGCAAGAAGTGTATTGGGGAGGTGGTTGAGCATATCTAGATCGTCCCTTATGTAGCTTTTAATGTGTTTGAGGAACGGCTTGAGAAGGGTATCAATGAAGTTGCTAAGGCGGTGGGTTTCGCAAGCGGGACCTGCTATTATAGGTCTCAATTTGAGGTCATTTGGTGCGGGGACATTGATTACAGAGTTTGTGGCTTCCTTGCATGCCTTACTTATTAATTCGCTTTTATGAATTTTGGGAATACCGTAGAAGAGGCTGGTTTTACTAGTGAAATTTGTGATGAAGTTGAATTCTTTGTTAGTGAGTTCTTCTTTGTGGGGGTTGATCAGGGTTTTTAAGTTTCTCATAATTTTCTGTTGATTGTAGCGTTCAGCCTTTTCGTAATATGTTCCATTTTCCAAGGTGGAGAGTGCTAAGTTGATATAGTATTCTGTTTCCATTAAGACTACTGCACTTCCTTTATCGGCCTCTTTAATGGTGATAGATCTTTCATTTTTTAATTTGTTTAATTCTTCCCACTCTTTCTTGTTGAGGTTTGGTTTGGGTTTTGGTTTGTGTAAGTGTTGGTAGGGGAAGTTTGTAATGTGCTCACAGAATTCGTCTAGGATTTTATTTCTACCTTTTCGTGGGGTGTAGTTGCTTTTATTTCTAGCTAGTGACTCATCCTCATTGTGCTGGTCGAATAGTTCCTCACTAAGTCGCAATTTTCTACAAAATTCTGTAATGTCTTCCTTCATTTCGTAGTAGTTTGGACGTGGGGGGGGGTGAATTTCAGACCTTTGGAGAGTAACTTGAGAAGGTTGGGGTTGGGTTCTGTATTGGTTAAATTGATGACTTTAATTAGTTTATGTTTCTCTTCCCTGTCCTGTGTTATTTTGTTTGCCTGTATCTGTGTGCTGTGTCTAAAAAATGGTTGGGGTAGAGGGGTTGTCTGTTGGTGTTAGGAGGTCCTGTGTAATCAATGTCCCCTCACCAAATGACCTCAAATTGAGACCTATAATAGCAGGTCCCGCTTGCGAAACCCACCGCCTTAGCAACTTCATTGATACCCTTCTCAAGCCGTTCCTCAAACACATTAAAAGCTACATAAGGGACGATCTAGATATGCTCAACCACCTCCCCAATACACTTCTTGCTGAACAAACCCTGCTAGTAACATTCGATGTAGTCAATCTTTACTCCAACATCCCCCACAACCTAGGAATAGAAGCTATCCAATTCTGGCTGGATAATTACTCCAACGAACTCCCACACCGCATCAAAAAGGAATTTATTTTAGAAGGACTCAAATTCATCTTAGAGAATAATTTCTTCACCTTCAACAACAAATTCTACAGACAGAAATCAGGGACGGCAATGGGAACGAAAACAGCTCCCACTTACGCCAACTTAGTCATGGGATACCTGGAAATCACCCTCTATAATAACGTTCTTAACCAATTTGGCACCACTCTCCACACACACATAGAGAAGAACTGGAAGAGATATCTTGATGACTGCTTCATCCTTTGGCCCGAAACCGTCGAGAAGCTTAACGAATTTCACACTCTTATAAATGGGCTCAACACAAACATTATTTTCACAATGGAATACAGCCCTCAACAAATTCCCTTCCTCGACATCCTCATTAAAATTCACAACAAAAAAATAGAAACAGACATATACTACAAGCCCACAGACTCCAAGCAATACCTCCCTTTCAATTCATGCCACCCTAGACACGTTAAAATTAACATTCCCTACAACTTAGCCAAGAGAATTTGCGCTATAGTCTCCAATAAAAACACCCGTCTCTTACGTCTACAAGAACTCAAGGGCACATTAACAAGCAGGGATTACCCCACGTCACTAATTGACAATGGGATCCAACGCGCCCTAAAACTCAGCACGCAGGAACTTAGACGCCCTAAACCTGTTACATCGAAACCCCATACTCTACCATACATCTCTACACACAACCCCCTCAACAATGAAGCTTTTGACACCATCCTCCAGAACATTCCTGTATTACAAAAGGACCATAGAATGAACCAAATCCTCCTAACACACGAAATCATAAAGAGCAAAAGGCAACCCAAATCATTGAAAACCATCCTAACAAATGCCAAAGTACTGCAACCACAACAACTAAACCCACAGTAACAAATGCAATAGACCCAACTGTGGTATATGCATCAACCTAATAGAAGGTCCGGAATTCCTTTTTAAACAAGGACAACGTTTCACAGTAAAACACAACTTCACATGCGCATCAGAAAACCTAGTATATGTCTTAACTTGCTCGGGCTGTAATGAACACTACATAGGCCAAACAAAAAATAGCCTCCGCCAACGCATGACTGTCCACAGATCCCAAATAAAAATACAGGAATATAGAAAAATAGCATTTAGTGCACATATTGATACCTGTGCCGCACAACTCCATCCCAATTTTAGAATCTTTCCCCTCTACAAATTTAAAGACAATGCCACTCATACCCAGCGAATAACCATGGAATCCCACCTTATTAATAAATACAGACCACTTCTAAAACATGCCCCTAACACGAACCCACAACAAACACACTTACACCTGCACACACCCTACACACACCTTTACCCAGATATTAACACCATGACACACACAAATATATGGTTCCACACATACACATAATTGAATACGGGTGCAAAACATCCACACTATTTTTTGAAATGGCTGTAAATATTGACTTCACACAAATACGTTGCTTCCCGATACAGGCACAAGGCCAGCAGAACTATAAATATTGAAAATTGTACCCACACACATACACATATATACACGCGCGCGCGCCCCCAACATACATATAAACACACACACGCGCGCGCGCGCGCACACACATACATACATACAGCTCTCCCTGTTCTAAACGAACTTACTTATCCAGTCAAGCGGAAAATACACTCCCTAACTACGCGCTAAAAAGCTATTTAAAATATCCACATGACGTCTACTGACCAGCCTGAACAATAAGAATTTTCAACAACACTATTTCCGAAAATTCTAAACATTCACGTGACCTCTTTATTATGGCCAATAAGAATTTTAGGCGGGACACTAGCCAAATTTTAACTTCTCTGGAGCCTTTTTTCTTACCCCAACACCAACTTCCATTCAAACATTCACGTGACCCCTTCATAATGACCAATCAAAATTTTAGGCGCGAAACCAAGCAAATCCAAAACAACTCTGGAGCCTCTTTTTTTCACATAAGAGACAGACTCTAATCTCTCTTTTATATTTTGATAAGCATAACAAATGCGCAACCGGTAAAAAGAACTTTCACCTAATTAAATTACTTAAATTACTTCAATTATTTGTCAGCATTTTCTTCATTTCCTTTTTTATATGTATATATATATATATATATATGTATATATATATATGTATATATATATATATATATATATATATATATAATATATATATTATATATTTATATATATATATGTATATATATTATATGTATATATATATATGTATATATATATATGTATATATATATATATAGTGTATATATATATATATATTGTATATATAATATATATATATATATATATATATGTATATATATATAATATATATATATATATATATATATATATATATATATTATATATATTGTATATATATATATATATTGTGAATATATATAATATATATATATATTATATATATATATATATATGTATATCATCATCATCATCATCAGCATTTAGCATCCGCTTTCCATGCTAGCATGGGTTGGACGGTTCAACTGGGGTCTGTGAAGCTGGAAGGCTTCGTCAGGCCCAGTCAGATCTGGCAGTATTTCTATGGCTGGATGCCCTTCCTAACGCCAACCACTCCGTGAGTGTAGTGGGTGTTTTTTACGTGCCACCTGCACAGGTGCCAGACAGAGCTGGCAAACGGCCACGAACGGATGGTGCTTTTACGTGTCACCGGTACGGGGCCAGGCGATGCTGGCAATGGACACGAACGGATGGTGCTTTTACGTGCCACCAACATGGGGCCAGACAGAGCTGGCAAACGGCCATGAATGGACGGTGCTTTTACGTGTCACCGGCACGGGGCCAGGCGAGGCTGGCAATGGACACGAACGGATGGTGCTTTTACGTGCCACCGACACGGGGCCAGACAGAGCTGGCAAACGGCCACGAACGGATGGTGCTTTTACGTGTCACCGGCACGGGGGCCAGGCGAGGCTGGCAATGGACACGAACGGATGGTGCTTTTACGTGCCACCGACACGGGGGCCAGACAGAGCTGGCAAAAGGCCACGAATGAGGCTGGCAACGGACACGAACGGATGGTGCTTTTACGTGCCACCGACACGGGGGCCAGACAGAGCTGGCAAACGGCCATGAACAGATGGTGCTTTTACGTGTCACCGGCACGGGGCCAGGCGAGGCTGGCAACGGACACGAACGGATGGTGCTTTTATGTGCCACCGACACGGGGGCCAGACAGAGCTGGAAAACGGCCACGAACGAATGGTGCTTTTACGTATCACCGACACGGGGGCCAGGCGAGGCTAGCAGTGGACACGAACAGATGGTTCACTTAACCACTGCTTTCTGATATATGATTTGATTTTGATTGTTCTCACTGGTCTTGCCGGGTCTTCTCACGCACAGCATACTTCCATAGGTCTCGGTCTCTGGTCATTTCCTTGGTGAGACCTAGAGTTCGAAGGTCGTGCTTTACCACCTTGACCCAGGTTTTCCTGGGTCTACCTCTTCCACAGGTCCCCTCAACTGCCAGGGTGTGGCACTTTTTCACACACCTATCTTCATCCATTCTCGCCACATGACCATACCAGCGCAATCGTCTCTCTTGCACACAACATCTGATGCCTCTTAGGTCCAACTTTTCTCTCAAGGTACTTACCCTCTGTCGACT
Organism: Octopus sinensis; assembly: GCF_006345805.1. Taxonomy (NCBI): domain Eukaryota; kingdom Metazoa; phylum Mollusca; class Cephalopoda; order Octopoda; family Octopodidae; genus Octopus; species Octopus sinensis. The sequence continues at coordinate 114,765,152 of NC_043000.1, forward strand.
ATGAACACTGACATTACATATCCAACGGGGCATACTAGCTTCATTTCTTGCGAGGTTACGCAAATCCTCAGCAGTCACAGCCCAAGTTTCACTACCATGTAGCATGGCTGTACATACACATGCATCATACAGTCTGCCTTTTACTTTGAGTGAGAGGCCTTTTGTCACCAGCAGGGGTAAGAGCTCTCTAAACTTTGCCCAGGCTATTCTTACTCTAGCAGTTACACTTTCAGCACACCCGCCCCCGCTACTGACTTGGTCACCTAGGTAGCGGAAGCTATCAACTACTTCTAGTTTTTCTCCCTGAAACGTGATAGAAGTTGGTCTCTGCATATTTTCAGAGTTTATTGCTCCTGAGCATCTGCCACAGATAAAAACTATTTTCCTAGTTAGTCTTTCTTTGACATTACTACATCTCTTATGTGTCCATAGCTTACATTTGGTGCATCTTATAGAGATTCTACCTACGCCTTTTCTACAGATCAAGCAAGGCCATCATATATGTATATATATATATATATATATGTATATATATATATATATATATGTATATATATATATATATATATATATATATATATATGTATATATATAATAATAAATATTAGGGAATAAATCCAAATTTACAGGGAAAAAATCAGATTTAGGATTAAATCCAATTTTATAGTAAAATATTATAAAATATTATTAGAGACAAAACCACTATTTTGCAAAACAAACAAGGAAAGACTTAATCAATACATAAAATTTTAATAAATAGTCAAAAAACCGCCACTACAATCGTTTCTTGTCTTGATCGACAATCTTCAGGTGGACTTCCAGTAAGTCAGTTTCAAATTATGAAAGTTCATAATTTGAAACTGACTTACTGGAAGTCCACCTGAAGATTGTCGATCAAGACAAGAAACGATTGTAGTGGCGGTTTTTTTGACTATTTATTAAAATTTTATGTATTGATTAAGTCTTTCCTTGTTTGTTTTGCAAAATAGTGGTTTTGTCTCTAATAATATTTTATATGTATATATATATATATATATAGCCGAAATTTGCTATGATGATTCGGTGTCCGACTGAAGATTGAAGGCTTCGAATGATTTGTCTGTGTTCCGTGTTCGTCCCTTCCTGTATTTCACGTTCATTATATATAAAAACATTCATTCTATATATATATATATGTATATATATATATATAATATATATATATATATATATATAATATATATATATATATATATATATATATATATATATATATATATATATATATATATATATATATATATGTGTATTATATATATATATATGTGTGTATATATATATATATATTATATATATATATATATATATATATGTGTATGTATATATATATATATATATACACACACACACACATATATATATATATAAAGAAGGCGCATGGCTCAGTGGTTAGAGCGTCGAGCTTACGATCGTGAGGTTGTGAGCTCAAATCCCGGACCGGGCTGCGTGTTGTGTTCTTGAGCAAAGCACTTTATTTCATGTTGCTCCAGTTCACTCAGCTGCAGAAATGAGTTGCGACGTCACTGGTGCCAAGCTGTATCGACCCTTGTCTTTCCCTTGGATAACACTGGTGGCGTGGAGAGGGGAGGCTGGTATGCATGGGCGACTGCTGGTCTTCCATAAACAACCTTGCCCGGACTTGTGTCTAGGAGGGTAACTTTCTAGGTGCAATCCCATGGTCATTCATGACCGAAGGGGGTCTTTACCCTAAAATTCAAAATGGGACAAAAACGCAAAACATCTAGACAGTTAGGTGATACAAAAATGAGACAACAAAACATCCAGATAGACGATACAAAGAAAATTAGGAAGGGTCATTCAAAGTTTTCTTTCCTCAGTCAAGTACCAGATTATCTTCACATTTTCGGCTGATTATACTTGAGATTGCTCCAATCTGGCCAGCCCCAAGGAAAAACTAAGATAAGAGCATTAGATTCCTTGGAAAAAAACAAGGACGGAAAAAAAAAAGGACAATGTTACACAAATACAATAAAATATTATGTATGTATATATATATATATACACACATATATATGTATGCATATACATATTCCTACTGCTGGTGTATTGTGAGTAATGAAAAAGAGTTGCATGAACTTAAACATTTAAAAATAATAGTTACATATGTCGATAAGAGTAATATTAAGTCTATGTAGACACACAGTCACACACATAAATAATGTAGAAAATGTGGAATAAATGTAGAACAGATGGCTAATTGGTTGAAAGAAAAAGTGTAATTGTAACATTAAAACATTAAAAACACCCAGTTGACATACTGTTGGCTGGAGTTGAAACTCAACCTAGTTTTGGAGAAAAATCATGATAGTTTAAGTTGATAAAATTCAGCTAATATAATTTTCAAAAAGACATGTTGTATTATTATTATTATTATTTTCAACATCAATGGAAATTGTAGCTGTGATAACAGTGCTGGTGGCACATAAGAGAACCATCCGAACGTGGCCGTTGCCAGCGCTGCCCCGACTGGCTTCTGTGCCGGTGGCACGTAAAAAGCACCATCCGATTGTGGCCGTTGCCAGCCTCGCCTGGCCTCCGTACCAGTGGCACGTAAAAAGCACCATCCGATCATGGCCGTTTGCCAGCCTCGTCTGGTACCTGTGCCGGTGGCACGTAAGATGCACTCACTACACTCATGGAGTGGTTGGCGTTAGGAAGGGCATCCAGCCGTAGAAACATTGCCAGATCAGACTGGGTCTGGTGCAGCCTTCTGGCTTACCAGACCCCAGTTGCACCGTCCAACCCATGCCAGCATGGAAAGCGGACGCTAAACGACGATGATGATGATGATGATGATTATTGAGTAAGAGAGCAATGCATGCCATCAAAATGACATTGGAGTAAAATATACGAAGCCCAGTATACCCATCGTGACTACCCATATGATAAGGGTACACTAGGCACATTATTATTATTATTATTATTATTCAGTTGTCTTATTTTTATTGTATGCTTTCACTGCACTACCGAGCACAGATCTGTGTGCCTTTGATGTGTACTGTGGTTTGTTTTGGTCTTATTTTTACTGTATTGAAAGGGTTTTATGTAAGATGTGTGCTGTCCTGGTTATGCATTTGTCAGAAAGTTTTTTAATCATACCAAATGCATTTATCATTATAGGGATGTTTCTCTTATCGCTATTATTTATTATTATTATTATTATTATTGAGTGAGAGAGCAGTGCATGCATTCAAAATGACACTGGGGTACAAATATACGAAGCCTAGTATACCCATCATGACTACCCATCTGATAAGGGTACACCAGGCACATGCATCTCAACCATATGTGCGCGACATGGTGATCTCATACCAAGATAAACAGCGCATGTATTTGCAGATGTGGCCCAGTAAGAATTTTCTCCTGGCCGAGTAGCCCATCCTGCTCAAAAGGTCCCTAAATAAGTGTCGTTTAAGGATGTTGAACGAATCACCCATGTTTGCAAAGGTGAATTATCCAAACTTCTAAGAATTCCTCTCAAACACACAGCTATGACGCTCCCCCACTACTTCTGCTTGTGATCAAAGATGCACATATCGTCAGCCACTAAGGGACATGCTCAACTGGTTATGGTCAAGCAACTGACAAGCAAATCTGTGGTATTGAGCAGAATATTTGCTCTAGCCCATCGTTTATACCAAGACAAAACAATGTACATGATGACACTTCCAATCAGTTAAGATCAGAAGCCATGAGAGCCACTGTCTGGTACTGCATTGGGGCTTATCATTATTATTATTATTATTATTATTATTATTATTATTGTTATTATTATTATTATTATTGTTATTATTATTATTATTATAATCATTATTATTATTGTTATTATTATAATTATTATTATAATTATTGTTATTATTATTATTATAATTATTATTATTATTATTATTATTATATTATTATAATTATTATTATTATAATTATTATTATTATTATTATTATAATTATTATTATTATAATTATTATTATTATTATTATTATTATTATTATATTATTATTATTATTATTATTATTATTATTATTATTATTGAGTGAGAGAGCAGTAAATGATATCAAAGTGACACTGGGGTGCAAATACATGAAGCCCAATAAACCCATCATAACTACCCATCTGATAAGACTACACCAGGTGCAACCATATTCACACAACATAGTGACCTCGTTTCAAGTTAAACAGCTCATGACCTTGCAGGTGGGGTCCAGTTACAATTTTCTTCAGGTGTCTCCTTAGTCTGCTGGCTGTGGACAGCTGACACTTTACATCATACCCAGCAAAATAAGCTTAGAGTTTTCATATAATAGTAACAATAATAATAATAACAACAATGATAATAACGATAATAATAGCCCTGATGCAATATCAGGCAGTGCCTCTCATAGCTTTTGATTTTAACTGATTGGGTGTGTTATCATGTACATTGTTTTGTCTTGGTATAAAAGATGGGCTACTTCATGTATTTTACCCCAATGTCACTTTGATGGCATGCACTGCTCTCTCATTCAATAATAATAATAATAATAATAATAATAATAATAATAATAATAATAATAAACAAACATAATTTTCGTATGGTTTTTTAGACATTCACTAGTACAACACTAAGTACAAAACCAAATATATGGCACCCTAGGCATAACACCAACACGAACTTCCAACTTGTTGTCTCTTGAGGTCTTTGGGTGAGACTTGGAGCCAACTTGTACAAATGTAAAGCAAAAGTCAAACATAGAATAATAATAATAATAAATAATAATAATAATAATATTATTATTATTATTATTATTATTATAAGATATAACAGGCAGATATATAAAGGGGAGTGGCCATGATCAGTATGCATAAAAGAAATAGATAAGAATTTCATACAGTACACTTAATTTAAACTATGGAGGAACAAGAAATACAGGTGTCTCACAGACAGATAGACAAGCAGACAGACAGGCCGGCAGGCAGGCAGGCAGACAGATAGAAGTAAGAGTAGTAGATGCACAATGAAAGTAGTTTACAGCAAGAGAAAGAATGTAATAAATACTTTCAAATGTTTATTTATGCAGACATGGCTTTGTGGCTAATTTTGTTTTGCGACACTGTGGCTTCAGATTCAGTCTCACTGTGTATCGCCCTGGGTAAGTGCCCTCCTGCTGTAGCCCCAGGGTTGCCCAATAACTTGTGAGTGAATTTGGTTGATGGAAACTGTGAGGAAAGCCAACATGTATGTACGTATGTATGTATATGTATGTATGCATGTGTATGTGTATATGTGTATATGTATGTATGTATGTATGTATGTATGTATGTATGTATGTATGTATGTATGTATGTATGCATATGTGTATGTTTGTATGCATGTATGCATTATGTATTTATGTATGTATATATGTCTGTATGTATGTATGTAGGTATGTATATGTGGGTATGTTTGTATGTATGTATTTATGTGTATGCATGTATGTATGTATGTATGTATGTATGTCAGGTCACTTATGAGGCTCTTATAAGTGCTCCTGGTAACATGGAATCCAATACAACCTGTTGCATGGTCGGATTGTTGGCAGCTAAGCCAGCACCCCCACCAGGTTGCCCTGGTGAGGATGGTTGCTAGAAACCCAGCAAGATTAAAAACAAGACCTGTTGAAAGGTCAGATGAACCTAGTGCAGGCTTAACGGCTATCTAGCAATAGCATGGGTACGCAGAAATACCAGGATGGTGTCCGGCGTACTAGAAGACCACTGGGAGTGAGGCATCCCTCAGCTTCTATTGAAGCATGTCTCTAGGAGAAGGTTACTCTGATATAAAACCAGATATGTAGGGAATGGGATTGGACATTTTGGGGATCTTTGGTTTGTGCAAGAGATCATGCATACTGATCATGGCCACTCCCCTTTATATATCTGCCTGTTATATCTTATAATAATAATAATAATAATAATAATAATAATAATAAACAAACATAATTTTCGTATGGTTTTTTAGACATTCACTAGTACAACACTAAGTACAAAACCAAATATATGGCACCCTAGGCATAACACCAACACGAACTTCCAACTTGTTGTCTCTTGAGGTCTTTGGGTGAGACTTGGAGCCAACTTGTACAAATGTAAAGCAAAAGTCAAACATAGAATAATAATAATAATAATAATAATAATAATAATTATTATTATTATTATTATTATTATAAGATATAACAGGCAGATATATAAAGGGGAGTGGCCATGATCAGTATGCATAAAAGAAATAGATAAGAATTTCATACAGTACACTTAATTTAAACTATGGAGGAACAAGAAATACAGGTGTCTCACAGACAGATAGACAAGCAGACAGACAGGCCGGCAGGCAGGCAGGCAGACAGATAGAAGTAAGAGTAGTAGATGCACAATGAAAGTAGTTTACAGCAAGAGAAAGAATGTAATAAATACTTTCAAATGTTTATTTATGCAGACATGGCTTTGTGGCTAATTTTGTTTTGCGACACTGTGGCTTCAGATTCAGTCTCACTGTGTATCGCCCTGGGTAAGTGCCCTCCTGCTGTAGCCCCAGGGTTGCCCAATAACTTGTGAGTGAATTTGGTTGATGGAAACTGTGAGGAAAGCCAACATGTATGTACGTATGTATGTATATGTATGTATGCATATGTGTATGTTTGTATGCATGTATGCATTATGTATTTATGTATGTATATATGTCTGTATGTATGTATGTATGTATGTATGTAGTATGTATGTATGTATGTATGTATGTATGTATGCATATGTGTATGTTTGTATGCATGTATGCATTATGTATTTATGTATGTATATATGTCTGTATGTATGTATGTAGGTATGTATATGTGGGTATGTTTGTATGTATGTATTTATGTGTATGCATGTATGTATGTATGTATGTATGTATGTCAGGTCACTTATGAGGCTCTTATAAGTGCTCCTGGTAACATGGAATCCAATACAACCTGTTGCATGGTCGGATTGTTGGCAGCTAAGCCAGCACCCCCACCAGGTTGCCCTGGTGAGGATGGTTGCTAGAAACCCAGCAAGATTAAAAACAAGACCTGTTGAAAGGTCAGATGAACCTAGTGCAGGCTTAACGGCTATCTAGCAATAGCATGGGTACGCAGAAATACCAGGATGGTGTCCGGCGTACTAGAAGACCACTGGGAGTGAGGCATCCCTCAGCTTCTATTGAAGCATGTCTCTAGGAGAAGGTTACTCTGATATAAAACCAGATATGTAGGGAATGGGATTGGACATTTTGGGGATCTTTGGTTTGTGCAAGAGATCATGCATACTGATCATGGCCACTCCCCTTTATATATCTGCCTGTTATATCTTATAATAATAATAATATATGTCTGTATGTATGTATGTAGGTATGTATATGTGGGTATGTTTGTATGTATGTATTTATGTGTATGCATGTATGTATGTATGTATGTCAGGTCACTTATGAGGCTCTTATAAGTGCTCCTGGTAACATGGAATCCAATACAACCTGTTGCATGGTCGGATTGTTGGCAGCTAAGCCAGCACCCTCACCAGGTTGCCCTGGTGAGGAGGGTTGCTAGAAACCCAGCAGGATTAAAAACAAGACCTGTTGAAAGGTCAGATGAACCTAGTGCAGGCTTAACGGCTATCTAGCAATAGCATGGGTACGCAGAAATACCAGGATGGTGTCCGGCGTGCTAGAAGACCACTGGGAGTGAGGCACCCCTCAGCTTCTATTGAAGCATGTCTCTAGGAGAAGGTTACTCTGATATAAAACCAGATATGTAGGGAATGGGATTGGACATTTTGGGGATCTTTGGTTTGTGCAAGAGATCATGGCACTCCCACATCCTTGAACCTGTGACTCATATTGGCACCAGACATCTTGCTCTGGCTTGTCTCTGGATAATGTCAATAGAGCGGAGAGGGTCTATGAGGTGTCATGCAAGCCTTATTGGACCTAAAACTCTGCACAGGCATTGCTGACCTCTGCTCAATATATGCTGCTTTTTCCCCACCTATATATATATATATATATATATTTTATTTTCAGTATATATTTTATTTTTATTCAGAAGTCCTGTGGTGATGGGAAGGTGGTGAAGCATGCAGACCTGACGAGTTGGAAGTATGTAGTCAGCGACCTGCACGTAGGTGGCCCATGCTAGATATAAAGCCGTCTTCTTGTCCCCCAAGATTCGCTTGCTGCATGGGTGTCTGAGTAGCTCCATTTGGAGAGGGTGCTGCTCACTCGGAGGCCAGGTTGGTTCTAGAAAAGGTGATCCAAAAATCACCTGTCTTTCTATATCTGGTCAGTTTAGCATGACTGACAGATGTCCACCCTGCTCTTGGAATACAAAGAGACTTTTTTTTTTACAAAATCTGGATGGAACTTGAATATTTCATGTTGGAATGTGCGCACTCTGTTGGATAACAAGAGTGATTGTAGACCTGAAAGATGCACTGCACTTGTTGCTCATAAACTGAACTACTGTAACATTCAGAGACTTGCATAGAAGGTGATGGTCAACTTGAGGAAGTAGGAAGTAGATACACCTCTTTTTGGAAGGGGAGGCAGAAGGAGGAGTGCAGAGAGGCTGATGTTAGCTTTGCAGTTCAATCTGATATCCTTAAGAGGTTGGAGGAGCTTCCTGTTCCAATAAATTAGCGTCTAATGACTCTATGATTTCACCTGAAAGGTGGGCGGTTTGCTACTCTAATAAGTGTCTGTGCACCTACATTGACCAGTTGTGATGAAGATAAAACTATTTTTTATACCCAGCTGAGAGCCATACTTAAGAAAATCCCCAATTCTGATAAAATCATTCTACTGGGGGATTTCAGTGCCAGGGTTGGAACAGACTGGAAAACATGGAATTCTCTAGGATGTTTTGTAGTAGTGAAAATGAATCGCAATGGTCTCATGCTGCTGGAGCTTTGCAATGAACATGGATTTTACATCGCAAACATTTTATGCATAAAAGCGATCACACAACAATGTGGATGCATCCAAGGTCTAAAGTTTGGCACTTGCTGGATTATGTCATCATCCGCAAACATGACATCTACGACATTTGTAATGTCAAACTCTTTCATGGATCGGAATAATGGGCAGACTGAAGTCTGGTGCGAGCAAAGTTCTGGATGATGATTAGAGTGAAAGAGAGAAGAGGGCCAGTTAGCATCCCTCAACGTCAGAATGATGCTGTGTTGAGGAAAGAGCTTCAGACTCGCTTGTCCAGCATTGAAAATACTACAGCATGGGAAGATTTTCGAGACCAGGTTCTTCAATGTGCTGCTGAAACACTGGGATATGCTACTGCCAGACACAGAGACTGGTTTGATGAAAATGATGCTGAAGTTCAGCGACTACCGACAGAGGAAGTAGGTTAACGAGCGAGTCGACACTTTTGAGAGAACGCATATTTGGCATGAAGAATTTAAGCGTGCTGCTCGAAAGCACACTGCATTTAGTGAAAATTTAGGAACGTTTAAGGGAGGTAACTCATGGAATGCAGAAGTTGTCTTTTCTTAGCATTTAATTTTTTTTCTTCTTTTATTTTCATTATTTCATTACAATAAAACCGAGAGTTTTTAAAAATAAAATATTTGTTGGATTATCATTGTGTATCTTGTTTTGTCTCATAATCACAAGGGTGGGACATTGCACACAGCTTTATAGGTAATCCGAGACTGGCGAAGGAGAGGAACGAAGATATCCTCTGACAGAAATCCTAGTCAGAATACTGACAAATGAATGGAGTCTGCTAAAAGACTCAGAATACCAGGTGAATACCAGTGTTAAACTCGGTAACGTTTTAAGTTTCCCGCCTTAACCACTTCACCAAAAAACAATTAACCTTCCCCTCCAAATAAAACCTACTCGACCAAATAATAAGGATGATGGTGATAATAATAATAATAATAATAATAATAATAATAATAATAATAATAATAGTAATAATCATAATCATCATCATCATAATAATAATGAAATTATTGTATATGGATGGAGCAAAATGAGTAATTTCTGTTTGTTTCTCGTTTTTTTTTTATTTGTTCTAAACCAGTGGTTCCCAAACTTTTTCAGGCTGTCACCCACTTGACACCCAGACCACTTTCCTAGCGCCCTCACCCCAACTAACCATAAGAAATATAGCCCTCTTTCTGAAGCAAATTCAAAGCAACTGTATTGAACTAATAAAACTTAAATTAGTAGGGTAGGATTCGGGGCAGACGAAAGGAAACGTGTGACCTTTTCGGAATCACAACGAACCGCACAACTTCCTACCACCAACGGGGCAACGGATTAGGAGAGAGATTTTACCGCCGCCCGAAGGAATCACTGACAACCAGACTTAACGGGCCAAATTGGATCGACCAACTCCCATGGGTAATGCTGGGAATCCGCACTGCCCCCAAAGAAAATCTCAACACGTCCTCTGCGGAAATGATGTACGGTGCTCCCCTTACAGTGCCAGATTTCCTTCCGAATACGAATTCAGACCTGGATGTCAAAAGGTACCTCGCTCAACTAAGAGATAGCGTGGGTCAGTTGCGCCTTATTCCCATGTCGACACACGGTACACCCAAATCGTCCGTACCAAATGACCTCCGCACGGCTAACTTTGTGTTCGTTCGACGTGACACACGACGAAAACCCCTTCAGTCACGCTACGATGGTCCATATCAAGTCGAACATCCAGGAGATAAAACATTCCAACTCCTAATTGGTGGACGACAAGCCACAGTCTCCATCGATAGATTGAAACCGGCCCATCTTGTTATTAACATCCGCATCAAGGTGGCCCAACCACCAAACAGGAGCCGTCCTAGACAGATCACACCAGCCCTTGACAAGGAACAGTCACCAAAGAATCGATAACCTCACGCAGGGACAGGACAATTAAAACGCCATCCCATTTCCAGTGACAGTCTACAGTTCTGGTGGAGGGGCTATGTAGGGTAGGATTCGTGGCAGACGAACTGTAGACAGATACTTCGCTGCGGGTTAGCTAGGAAGCTGGTCAGTAGTAAAAAAAGGACTTCCGGGCGGAGAACGATAACAGAAGAATGTCAGCAGCGTGCGTGAAACGAATCTGAGGGAACTATACAAAAATAACTGACGGCTTAAGCCCTATTTTATCTAAAGTAATAAACCTTTAGTAAATACATACTCGTCTCCACTCGTTTGTTTCCGTATAGCTTAACAAAGCTATAACCTAATAAACCCTTTATTTTGTTGTTTTTACATGAATCGCCACCCCATTATAGCCCCAATTTTTACATGAATCGCTACCCCGTTATTGCTCAACTTTTCTTCAACATCTTCCAGGAACTTTCCACCCCACCCTAGGGAGGCAAGGTACTACTTGAGAACAGTGGGCGCTAGCTAGTCGTGACTAGTCGACCCTACAACGACTACCCTAGCAAAGTAAATGAAACTCAAAATTAATTTTTTTTTTTTACACAAAGTGGATCTTTTAAAGTAAATAATTTTTGTTAAACAAAGTAAATAAAACACAAAGTAAGGATCGACTAGTCATGACTAGCTAGCGCGGATGCGCGCACCGGGACCACTGTTCTGAAGTAGTACCGGGAGGCAATACCTATTTATTACCCACAAGGGGCTAAACACAGAGGGGGCAAACAAGGACAGACATAGGTATTAAGTCGATTACATCGACCTCAGTGCGTAACTGGTGCTTAATTTATCGATCTCGAAAGGATGAAAGGCAAAGTCGACCTCGGCGGAATTTGAACTCACAACGTAACGGGCAGACGAAATACCGGAACCATTTGTGATTTTAGTTTTGATCACGTGATTTTGATTGTCTTGCTGGCTGTTGTATGCCTGCACTGCGACTGCGCGGAGTTCTGTTCTGTTTGCAGACGACATGTTCAGCTTTGCAGACGACATGTTCAGCTTTGATTAGTCGAGAATGTAGCAACTCGCTGCATGAAAATGTTATTTCGTTGAAGTTTGGTTTTGCTTACAATTTAGCAATCTTTGTTTGTATTGTATATTGCTGAATTTTTTAGTCGAGCAGAACCTTTTGAACTTTGATATTCGAGTTTGGGTTTATAACAATTTAATCGACTAAAAAAAATACAGCTAGAGAAAGAGAGAGAATGGACTGCAAATCTATAAAACCAAATTTGTTAACCACTGATCCAAGTTCGAGTCAAGCTTCGAAAGAATGAAAATATTGGTTCAGAACTTAAAAAAATTTTTTAGAATCATTTCCTGCTGAAAGCTAGAGAAAGAGAGAAAATGGACAGCAAATTTATAAAACCAAATTTGTTCACCGTTCGAGTGAAGCTTCGAAAGAATGGCAATATTGGTTCAGAACTTTAAAAAGTGTTTAGAATCATTTCCTGCTGAAGCGCCATCACTGATGAAAGCAAACTTAGCTGTTTAATGGCGCACGTAGCTAAAGACGTTTACGAACTCATTAAGTGAATGTGAGAATTACTCAGAAGCAATTCAAACTCTGGAGAGACTGTACGTGAAACCTTTGAACATTATTTTTGCGAGACACCTTTTAATGACATGCAAATAAGAACCAGGCCAATCAGTTGACGACTATTTACAGAAATTTAAACGACTAGCTAAAGATTGCGGGGCTAAACACAGAGGGGACAAACAAGGACAGACAAAGGGATTAAGCCGATTACATCGACCCCAGTTGGAAACTGATACTTTATTTATCGACGCCGAAAGGGTGAAAGGCAAAGTCGACCTCGGCGGATTTCACAAAATGGAATCTTTATTATGATCAGGACGATTTTATACAGAATGGGACAACACAGGACAAACAAAAATGTTATATCGTATAGTATGGTATTATTTAAAAATTTACTAAAATATATTTTATACACAATTAATTTAACCTTAGACTATAACTCTTTTTTTATAAACACATAAGAAAACAAAGCAAAAAAAAAACGAATAAAAAGATTAAAAGATCGAATCCGGCAGCCTATAAGGCCCAGCAACGATCTTTTCCTTTCGTCAATGATTAAGCTGGGTTACTAACACCCACCTTTCTCATCACATCCTTCCATCGTTTCTCGTATTCTCTCGGTGGCAGGGTCTTCCTCTCCAACTGAAACTCACAAAAATGGAGCTGTTCGTGACGCATTTATCTCGGGATTACCGTCATCTTCAACTCGCCTTAGACTTTTAGAAAATATTCAAGACACGTCGATAACTTTAGAAGCGATATTTAACCAAGCCCGTACGCTGGAAGTTGCTCAAAGGAATTCCGAAGTGTATAATAGCAGTCAGTCTGCTATAAACAGCCAAGGAAGCCGTTTGTCAACGTTTATTCCACGTAAGGAAGACAAAATCTCAATTCCTGACGGAAACACAGCTTGTGCAGCGACAAATCGAACTCAAAAATCCTGTACCTTTTGCGGATCTAATGAATTTCATCCGAGGTTTAAGTGTCCTGCTAGGCGGAGCAAGTGTCACAAATGTGGATATTTTGGTCATTTTGCTAAAGAATGCCGGTCAAGTAACCGTAAAATTTTTGATAAGACATCAACAGCTTTTGATGATGGCAACTTCGCCGCGGCTTTATGTTAAGGTGGAGCTACTGCTAAAGTTAATTATAAAATAACAGTTGATGGCGTGAAAGCATTTGCTTTGATTAATACCGGCTCTACTGTGAACCATATTAGCAAAAATTTTGCAAAGAAAAACAAATTGGTGGTGAAGTCTAAAAGGAATGGAATTAACATGGCTGTCAATGGAAATCATTCCCAAAGCGACGGTTATTGTATGAGTTCAATTGAACTTCATGGAAGAATTTACGAGCAAGTAAAGATGGTGGTACTAGATAATTTGTTTGTAGATATAATTTTTGGACCAAATTTCTTAAAACAGCATCAACATGTACAAATTGCCTTCGACGGCGATAAGCCCCCGTTATATTTGGGAGCTCTAAAGTGCATTAAAAGTGACATTACACCGAGGTGGTTTGAAAATTTAAACTCCGACTGTAAACCCATAGTTACGAAACTGAGAAGACAGTCCGCCAACAATCAAAAATTTATTGCTGATACTATAAGTCGAGAGCTGGCAGAAGGGGTAACTGAACCCAGTGTTTCTCCCTGGCGAGCCCAGGTATTGGTAATATCAGGAGAAAAATCATCGCAAGAGACTGTGTATTGATTATAGCGAGGTTATAAATAAGTTTACGCAATTAGATGGATATCCACTGCCAAATATGCATGACATGGTCACAAAAATAGCTCTATTTAATTATTTTAGCACACTAGGTCTCAAAAGTACGTATCATCAAGTTGAGATTCCAGTTGAAAATCGACCTTACACGGCTTTCGAAGCGCAGGGAAAATTATATCAAAACAAACGTATTGCTTTCGGACTTACAAATGCAGTGCCCTGTTTCCAGAGAGTGATCGATAATATAATCGAAAGCCATAACTATAGAGCTACTTTTGCATATATCGACAACATAACTGTGTGTGGTAAATCGAAGGAAGAACATGATCGAAATTTAAAACATTTTCTTCAAGTTGCTAAGGACTGTAATTTAACTTTTAATGAAACCAAATGCATTTACAACACTACACGGATTCCATTGCTTGGCTATGAAATTCAAAATGGTAACTTGAAACCTGACCCTGACCGGGTAAAACCCTTACTAGAACTACCTATCCCTAGTACCCAGGAAGCATTGAGTCGAATTGTTGGTCTATTTGCGTATTATTCTAAATGGATTCCCAAATTCTGTGACAAGATAAAACCATTGGTTGATACTAAATATTTTTCTTTGAATGAACTCGCCTTGTCAAGTTTAAAAACTTTACGAAATGATTTAGCAAACGCTACCTTAAAAGTGATGGATGAAAGCCTTCCATTCTCACTAGAAACAGACGCATCGGAGGTAGCTATATCTGGCATTTTACATCAAAACGGAAAGCCAGTCGCATTTTTTTTCAAGAACCCTCAACCCAAATGAGCGTCGTTATTCTCGTATTGAAAAAGAGGCGACAGCGATTGTAGAATCTGTGAGAAAATGGTCTCATTTTCTTCTTGGACGTAACTTCACACTAATAACTGAGCAAAACAGTGTGGCTTTTACGTTTAATTGTCAAAAGCACAATAAACCTAAAAACGAAAAGATAATGTGTTGGCGAATCGAACTAACCCGGTATCAATTTGATATCATTTACCGCCAAGGTAAGTTTAATGTTGCATCTGATGCTTTATCACGTACCTATTGAACAGCTACGACTGATAATGAACTCTATCGTGTTCATGCAGCGCTGTGTCATCCTGGAATCACACGTTTGTTTCATTATATTAAAGTTAAGAGGCGGCGAGCTGGCAGAAACGTTAGCATGCCGGGCGAAATGCGTCGCCGTATTTCGTCTGTCAATACGTTCCTTGTTTGTCCCCTCTATGTTTAGCCCCTTGTGGGTAATAAAGAAATAGGTATTTCGTCTGCCGTTACGTTCTGGGTTCAAATTCCGCCGAGGTGAACTTTGCCATTCATCCTCTCGGGGTCGATAAATTAAGTACCAGTTACGCACTGGGGTCAATATAATCGACTTAATCCGTCTGTCTGTCCTTGTTTGTTCCCTCTGTGTTTAGCCCCTTGTGGGTAGTAAAGAAATATATATTAAAGTTAGGAATTTACCTTACTCCTGTAGATGATGTAAAATGTATAACTAACAATTGTGTAATATGTTGTGAGGTGAAGCCTCGCTTTACTAAAACTTCTGTTTCGTCAGTAATTAAATCTACTCAAGCTTTTGAAAGATTGAGTGTTGATTTTAAAGGACCCCTACCTTCAGTGTCAAAGAACCATTTTCGTTTATTTTTCCATGTACTGATACTAGTGCTCATTCTATTATTAGTAATTTGAAGGTTTTGCTTAATCTTTTCGGATTTCCAGCCGTTACTCATAGTGATAATGCTAAATGTTTTGTATCCAAAGAACTTAAACAATTTCTGTATGATAGGGGTATAGCGATTACTCATTCTGCCGTGTACAATCCTCATGGAAATGCTCAATGTGAAAGGTATAATGGAGTAATATGGAATTCCATTAAATTGGAGCCTCTTAGTGAGGCTCATGTCAATCAGTTACTCTTTTACTTGTTTCAGTTATTTGACTGTGGTCATGCTGGAGCACCGCCTTTAGTCGAGCAAATCGACCCCAGGACTTATTCTTTGTAAGCCTAGTACTTATTCTGTCGGTCACTTTTGCTGAACCGCTGTGTTACAGGTATGTAAACACACCAGCATCGGTTGTCAAGTGATGTTGTGGGGACAAACACAGACACACACACACACACATATATATATACATATATACGACGGGCTTCTTTCAGTTTTCATATACCAAATCCACTCACAAAGCTTTGGTTGGCCCGAGGCTATAGTAGAAGACACTTGCCGAAGGTGCCACGCAGTGGGACTGAACCCAGGACCATGTAGTTAGTAAGCAAGCTACTTACTACACAGTCACTCCTGCACCTGGTGACTTTTATTTTATACAATTCAGGGCAATGGTTCTCAACTAGGGTCCACATGACCCTTGAAGGACCATAAAAGATTTTGTTGTTAAAATTTATGTGCAATAAATTGGTTGTGTTTCTACGATACACAAAATATTTAAACAATTTTTCATACAATTTCTAAATAATATTTAATTACAAAAATATAATAGGAGTTTTTAGATATCGAATGGTTGTGAGGGGTCCCCTGTCCAAGAAAAATATGAATCAAAGGGGTCCTTAGGTAAAAAATGGTTGAGAACCAATGGTCTAAGGGATCTGTGTATACCAGCAGTCCTAGATATTGGAGCTATATTCCATAAAACTATTCCATGAGTCAGCCTTCAGATTCATTATTTGTCAAGTATTATAGGTAGAGTCTAATGAAAGCATGACTCAGTGGTTAAAGGTATTCAGTTCATAATCATAAGGTCCTGAGTTCAATTCCTGGCAGCATGTTGTGTCCTTGAGCAAGACACTTTATTTCACATTCCTCCAGTTCACTCAGCTGGCATAAGTGAGTTGTACCTGTATTTCAAAGGACTGGCCATGTTACATTCTGCCTCATGCTGAATCTCCTTCAGAATTACATTAAGGGTACACATCTCTGTGGAGTACTCAGTCACTCGCACTTTATTTTCGAGAGCAGACTGTTCAGTTGATTGGATCAACTGGAACCCTCATCATTGTAACTGCTGAAATGCCACTTTAACAGGTTCTCTCTATTTCTGGGTCAGTATAAATGTGTGTGAAGATGTGCTGTCCATAGTGTATTTTGCATAGAAATTCATAATATTATGAGCATGGCTGAATTAAGACCCACAGAGTTCTTAAACTCTTAAAAGATTTTGATACTCCCCCATATATGTATGGAGGCACATGGCCTAGTGGTTAGAGCAGCAGACTCCTGGGTTCAAATCTCAGACTGGGTGATGTGTGTTTTTATGAGAGAAACACCTAAGCTCCACACAGTAATGGTGAACTTCTGCTGACTCTTTTGCCACAACTTTCTCTCACTCTTTCCTCCTGCAGCTAGCAGCTCACCTGCAATGGACCAGCATCCCGTCAAAGTGGGGAACCTATATGCCAGTGAAACCAAGGAACTGGCCTTTATGAGCCAGGCATGGCTCAAGAAGGAGCAAACAATAACAATATATGACATTCAAAATATAAAAAATAATAAACCGTAAAATAAATTTTTATTTTTCAAAATGAAGCAAAACTAACAGTAAGATGGAAAATAATTATTTTTCCATACACCAACTTTATTTATATTAGAAAAGTTTCCTACTATTTTTTTTAATTGCATAGCTTTGATCAGATCCTCCAAATTAATCTTACATAACACATCTGCTTTTATACTTAGAGAAAGGCATCAAGGCTGCCATGTTGAAAAGTTTCTCTGATGCGGTTTCTAACATTCTTCAACTGAGAATATAAATGCTCAGCTGAGTAATTTGAGACCAAGAATGTTAAAAATGTGGAGGCACATGGCCTAGTGGTTAGAGCAGCAAACTTGCAGTCGAGGGATCGCATTTTCGAATCTCAGATTGAGCGATGTGTGTGTTTATGAGCGAAAACACCTAAGCTCCACGCAACTCTGGCAGAAGGTAATCGTGAACTTCTGCTGACTCTTTCATCACAACTTTCTTTCACTCTTTCCTCCTGCATCTTGCAGCTCACCTGCAACAAACCTACACGCCAAGAAAACTGGGAAACTGGCCCTTCGAGAAGGAACAAACAACAATGTTAAAAATATATGCAAGGCAACATCTACATTTCAAAAGGCACACTCAATAATGTTTATTTTAGTAAGTTTAAAGTGATTTCTTTTGTGCCATAAACCATTTACCACTTCTGTAGTGCTCTCCTTCCCTTGGTGCCCTAAGCACATGCTTATTTTGCTTAATCCTTTCGCTACCAACCCAGCTGAAACCGCCTCTGGCTCTGTAGTACAAATGTCTTGTTTCTGTAAGTTTTGAATCAAAATCTTCTACCAAACCTTAGTCACAATTTATGTTCCTAACACTAGCTTAATGATAACCAAGTTATTTTACTAAATTATTTGTTATATTTAAAATTAATTGAAAGAAACACAGAGCATCTCAAAATAAATACGGTAACAAAAGGGTTAAAATATATAATAGAGAAACAATTCTTAACCCTTTCAATACAAACCTGACTAAAACCGCCTCTGGCTCTGTAATAAAAATGTCTTGTTTTTGTAAGTTTTGAATCAAAATCTTCCACCAAACCTTAGTCACAATTTATGTTCCTAACACTAGCTTAATGATAACCAAGTTATTTTATTAAATTCTTTGTTATATTTAAAGTTAATTAAAAGAAACACAGAGCATCTCAAAGTAAATACAGTAACGAAAGGGTTAATGGTTAATCCAGCACTAATTATGAGGAGTGTGGTGAAGCTAGCTGCAGATTGCAAAATTGCTAATGAACCAACAGATCCAAAGAAATTCATCTCTTGTTGCATAACAATTCAGCTACTCACCCTTCAGCTGAATCAGTGGTTCTCAACCATTTTTCTGCTTAAGAATACACTTGATTCTTACTTTACTCTACTGAACCTACATAGCCATTTTGATATTCAAAAGATCCTATTATATTTTTATCACTAAATATTACTAGGAATTCCTAAAATATTTTGTGTGTTACCGAAGCATAACGACTTTATTGCACATAAATTTTAACAACAAAATATTTATACGAACCACGAAGGGTCGTATGGACCTTGGCTGACAGGCACTGAACTAAATTATTAGTCAAGTGAAATAGCTGCTGCATGACACACACAGATATAAAATGTGAATGTATAACTCACTGTGACACGACAAGAACCTATATTTATAGAAAATAAGACACACCTCGCATATAAAAAGCGAGTTGTTTTTCACATCAAGATTTGACTGGTGTTATTGTTGCTTCTACAGTTACTTTCACCATGTATGTCTGTGTGTATATTATCGTAATTATCACCATCATCATCATCGTTTAACGTCCGTTTTCAATGCATACATGTAAAGGGCCAGGCATGAGAAGGGTCATGCATGGGTAGGCCCACGCATGTGTAGGACCATGCATGCATGTCTAAATATATATATGTATCATCATCATCATCGTCGTTTAATGTCCGCTTTCCATGCTAGCATGGGTTGGACGATTTTGACTGAGAGCTGGCGAACCAGATGGCTGCACCAGGCTTCAATCTTGATCTGGCAGAGTTTCTACAGCTGATGCCCTTCCTAACGCCAATCACTCCCAGAGTGTAGTGGGTGCTTTTACGTGCCACCGGCATGGGGGCCAGTCAGGCAGTACTGGCAATGACCTCGCTTGAATCTTTTACACATGCCACCAGCACAGGTGCCAGTAAGGCGATATATATATATATATATATATATATGTATAAGGGTTTCTTGCATTAGAAGAGAAACATGTCTACTCTAGATGGGGAGAGAGAAAGTGGGCATATTTCAGTTTCCCTCAGCCAAATCTACTCACAAGGCTTTAGTTGATCAGGGGTTATAGTAGTAGGGGGCTTGGCCAAGGTGTCAGGCAGTGGGACCAAACCTGAAACCATGTTGTTGAGAAGTAATCTTGGTAACCACACAGCTATATTTGTGTCTGTAGCCAAGCCTATACCTATATGTGTATATATGTATGTGTGTCATTGTTCAGTTTTATTTCAAGATTTCTTGCAAATAAAGAGCTGGTTTCTAACCTAGATACAAAGCTCCTTCATTGGAATTTGAGTATGTATGTATGTATGTATGTATGCATGCATGTATGTATGTATGTATGCATGCATGTATGTATGTATGCATGCATGTATGTATGTCAGTTTTATTTCAAGATTTCTTGCAAATAGAGAAAGAACCAGTTTCTAAAATATGCTGTGACTGCAAAGACCCGACAAATAAAGTGAGTTCACAGCTGTATCCTACACCAGTTTCACATAACCAGCCCCAGCCCATCCAAAAGTACCTTAGATCGCAAGACGGCCTGCTGTGCTTACCCTGGATCATAGGGCGACCGGCTGTGCTTGAGGAGACCTATCGAGTCAAGTACATCAACATCAAAATAAAAATCAAATGGAAATTGTAGTTGTGAGACCCATGCTGATGGCACATAAAAGCACCATCCGAACGTGGCCGATGCCAGTGCCACCTTGACTGGCTTCCATGCCAGTGGCACATAAAAAGCACCAACTGATCGTGGCCGTTGCCAGCTACCTCTAGCCCCTGTGTCGGTGGCATGTAAAAAGCACCCACTACACTCATGGAGTGGTTTGCATTAGGAAGGGCATCCAGCAGTAGAAACACTGCCAGATCAGACTGGAGCCTGGTGCAGCCTCCTAGCTTCCTAGACCCCGGTTGAATTATCCAACCTGTGCTAGCATGGAAAATGGACATTAAACGATGATGATGATGGTGATGATCCAAGGTTCCTTCATTGGAATTTCAACATCAACAGCATGGTATTTTTGTTTGTATGTATGTGCAGATTTGTATGTTTTGTTTTATGTATATCTTCTCATACATAGAGTTACATATTTAGACATTCTTATATATATTTAAATGATAAACTTCTGTAAAGTTTTACAGATTTTTACAGTTCCAGTGATGGATTGGATCTGTAGTCTTCAAATTAATTTTCTCCTTTCTGGTTTCGAGAAGCCAACTTTCTCAAGATTGGTATTTAGGAAGTGTTATATATCCCAGGGCCCCAATAATTACAAGTATAAACCTGAACTTGTAATCTGGATAGAATAAGTGCAGATTTTTCAATAGTTCAGCATAATTGTTCTCTTTTTCACTGATCTTCATCTTGTGTGTGTGTGTGGTGTATGTATATATATATATATATTTATTGTTTTGCTATTTATTCATGAACTGGCAGAGGTTCCAAGCAATGTCTGGGTATTGTTGTATCAAAGGTGAACAGATGTGATTCAAGGGAGATTTGTCATATCTTTCTCACTGTTTCTCTCTCATGCATATCTTTTCCCAGCTCTCCGCAGTTCTCTTCCCCCATTACTCATCATCCATTTACATCTCCTACACACTCCACCTGACACCCTTTATACCTTTAATACTCAGCTGCTCTCATTCCACCTGTATTCATATATCCAACAAATCATATTTTATGTCATTTCTCTCTTCAATTCCAAAGATCTGCCACAATACATACATTTGTCTTATTAAAATGTAGCATATCACATCACGTATAAATTCCTCATTCAATCAACATTTTGCAGTGGAGTTTTGAAAAAGCTGTCCATAATTCAAAGGGGACAAAAAGGTGCAGAAGTCAGGGACAAAAATGTATACAACAATTTCTTTCTTTCATATTAAAAAAAATAATTCTTCAGAATCATAGCTACTGTGGAAACACAGAAATTCTCAAACAATGAACGATAACAATGCTTTTCTTCTTCAAATAAGGTTTCAAAGAATTGTTCCCAAACTCAATGCTCTTTATGCAGTAGAAGGGAAACAATATGTTATAATAATCTTTTCTACTCTAAGCACAAGGCCTGAAATTCTCGGGGATGGAGCCAGTTGATTAGATCAGCCCCAGTACATAACTGGTACTTAATTTATTGACCCCAGTGGAATTTGAACTCAAAATGTAAAGACAGCCAAAATACTGCTAAGTATTCACCTCAGCATGCTAACATTTCTTTTATCTGTTTCAGTCATTTGACTGCGGCCATGCTGGAGCACCACCTTTAGTCAAGCAAATTGCCCCCAGGACTTATTCTTTGTAAGCCTAGTACTTATTCTATCGGTCTCGCTTGCTGAACTGCTAAGTTACGGGGACGTAAATACACCAGCATCGGTTGTCAAGCGATGTTGGTGAGGGACAAACACTGATACACAAACATATACACACACACACACATACACATATATATTATCCTCATTATATATATATACGACGAGCTTCTTTCAGTTTCCGTCTACCAAATCCACTCACAAGGCTTTGGTCGGCCCGAGGCTATAGTAGAAGACACTTGCCCAAAGTGCCACGCACTGGGACTGAACCCAGAACCATGTGGTTCATAAGCAAGCTACTTACCGCACAGTCACTCCTGTACCTATGTTATAATAATAAGAATGAAATTATTGTGTATAGTGCTCAGGTGCACTACAACTCATCAAAGGTGCATGTGCAGTACATAGAATTATGTACACAAATCAGGAAAGTGAACAGTGTATGAGTCATGATATACATGTGTGCATGCATATGGGGAGGGGGATATCAGGTGTAGTGTTGGCAAATTTCAGGAAGCATGGAGGTTTTAAAGGATGCAATGTCTTGGCAACTAACAACAGATGCAGGTAGTTTGTTCCATGCTTCAGAGTATGAAAAAATGTTTCCGAAAGCCATGGAAACTGTGCTGTTTTCTGACTTTGTAGGCATAGACACATGGAGCTCAAAAAGGTGCTCAACGTGGTTGTTGACACGATGGTTAATAATTCTGTAGGTGTTTACTAAATCAGTTGCCAGATGTCGGAGCTTGTTTATATAAAGTGGCGCTCCATCAATTACGATGGCAAGGGTTCCGGGTGGTCCAATCAATGGAACAGCCTACTCATGAAATTAATGTACAAGTGGCTGAGTACTCCACAGACACACATAAGGTTAACACTAATTTACTTTACTCTATTTACTTCACTCTATTTACTTTAGCTCTGTTACCATAGCAAAAGTCCCAATACTTTTTGACCAGACCTCGTATACACACTCAAACACCCACCTACCACCATCACATATGCACACATACATATATCCATACAAACATATATTTACACACACACACCAAATATCCACAATCACATCCAATTTCCAATGAACTACAATATTTTCCATTGATTCTAGTAAGAATGACCATTTACTGTCTTTTGTCAAAATTTGGCAAAAATATTCCAATGTTTTGAAAAGTCTGTAACCTCATTGCAGTACTGTGATATCAATCTCTGCCAATGTTTACCAAAGTCTTCATATCTTGGAACCAACAAAGTTTAACAATAGTAGCATTTATTATATTTTTTCCTTGTTTTAGTTAGTGGAGGAAGTGGTGATTAATGGTTAATGAATAATGTAATTTGAGTTTTGTGATGGTGTGCCCTGGTTGTATTGTTTTCTTGATTCTATTTTTAGTGCCTGTTTCCTGTAACTTAACTGAAATAATGTCAAGTTTATGAAGAAAGATCAAAGAACACAAGACTATCTGGTTTCTTCTTTTCTCTCATGTCCTTCATAACACTCCAAGAATGTTTTGAAAATTTTCATTACCACAAATATATGTGAATTTTGAAATTCCATTTTTTCCCCAAGGATCTATGCTCAGCCACCCTTTGATCCAGGTAGGTCGGTACATATTCTGTCTTTCCAATAACCCTTTCTATTATAGGCACAAGGCCTGAAATTTGGAAGAAGAGGATAGTTGATTACAAGCTACATACCACACAGCCACTCCTGCGCCTCCTGTTTGCTAATGTATTTTTATTTTTTGTGAAAATTGAAAATGCTACATAAATAAACATTGCATGGTTGAGTTTGGTAACATGTTTACAGGAACATAACATCTACGATAGTCAAGGGATTAATGTGTGTGTGTGTGTCTCTCATGGTAAGAAACTCTGCAGAGAGCTGAACAGCAGAAGTCTTCAGTGAAGAAATCTCAGGTTTGTCTCTCAGCCCTTAACTTCTTACATTCTAAGGGGACCAGGTAAGGCAAAAAAGGTAAAGTTACCTTATTGAGTTATGCTGACTCATAAGGGCCAGTTTCCCGGTTTCTATGACATATAAATTCTCCATTTGGATGGGATGTTAATCTGTCACCTGATTATTCATTTTTGCCAGTTGAGAGGACTGGAGCAATGTGAAGTGTCTTGCTCAAGAACACAACGCATTGCCCATTCCAGCAATCAAAACCACAATCTTATAATCATAAGTCCAACACCCTTACCACTCTCACATACACACACTCACTCACGCATACACAAACACACACTCACACACAAACACACTCACACACACTCACATGCACACACACACTCTCACACACACTCTCTCACACACACACATGCACACACACACACACACACCCTCACACATGCACACACACACGTGTATATATAGTAAGTGTGTATACATGTATCACACACACCCTCATACACACACACACACACACACACACACACACACACACACACACACACGTGTATATATAGCAAGTGTGTATACATGTATCACACACAAAAGCAAACTGCCACATCCAGGCCATGGGTCCTGGGTACCCTTTCTGCTGACGCTAAACAACCACTTGGATACCAGAAATTTCTGCATTTAAACTATTTGGAGATTTCATCCAGTTGTCACTCCTCTCCATTATCATCATCATCATCATTTAACGTCCCCTTTTTTATGGTGGCATGGGTTAGACTATTTATGATAATAGATCCTACATGTTTCACCTCTATGTTTGCTTGGAACCCTATATTGGGTGTTCCAAGTGCTTTTGGATGCATAATCTGAACGAAACATCAGGGAACACTTTGTTGTATTAAGTTACAGGGAAAGAGGGTGAGCCCTGGTTCTCTGTAAACTTAATGTAATAAAGTTGTATTGTAATGCAAAAATCTATGTAGTGTGTGTTAATTGCCAATATAGAGTGAAGATCAATGAAAGAGATCAAAGAGGTGGATAAGCAGAGATGGATATTAAACTGTAATTGACTTTATAAATTGCTGAATATATGTTCATTGATGCATGGGCAAGTGTGTGTGTGTGTGTGTGTGAACTTGTGCTTGTGTGTGTATCTGTGTGTGTGTGTGTATCTATCTGTGAACATGTGCTTGTGTATGTGTGTGTGTGTGTGTGTGCATGATTGTGTCTGTGTGTCTGTGTGCAGTCATGTGAGCATGTGTGTATGTATGCGTGTGTATGTGTAACAATGTTTGTGTGTGTGTGTGTGTGTGTGTATGTCTCTGTGAATGCGTGCTTGTGTGTGTGCCTGTGTCTGTGTGTGAATGTATGTCTCTATGTGAGCATGTGTGTGTATGTGTGCGTATGTATGTGTAACTATGTTTGTGTGTGTGTGAGTCTGTCTGTGTGTGTGAGTGTGTGTGCCTGTCTGTGAACAAGTGCTTGTGTATGTATATGTGCGTGTGTGCACTTAACTATGTTAGTGAGTTTGTGTGTGTGTGTCATGTGTTGCGTGTGTGTGTGTCTATTAATTGACCAAACAGAAATATAGTTCTAGATGAATAGATGAAATGTTTTGCCAAAAATATCTCCAACCAAAGAGGTGGATGTCTGTATTGTTGATTGGAGGGACAGGTGGATGGACAGACAGACAGATTGATAATTAGACAGACAAATCGATAAAAAGATAAATAGCTAGAGATAGATAGATAGATTGTTAGATAGATACATACATACATGCATACATACATACATATCTGTAGACAGATAGATAGACAGACAGACAGACAGACAGATAGATAGATAACTTTCTTTATTGGCCATACAGGGCTGAACACAGAGGGGACAAATACAAATGTAGAGCTTTTCTTTTCGAATATGAAAAAAAAGGAAAAAAAAAGAGAAAAAAGTAAAATTCCGATCACAAGGGATTGGGGAAAAAAAAAGCGATCAAAAGGGATCATGTATCACAGAAGAAATTTTTAAAAAGTAAGAAGCAAGATTAGGTTTATCCGTGGAAAGGAAAGCCTATGGAAAAGACTACAGTAACCTCAGGCAGGGAGGAAATAAACAGATGAGAGCAAAGTGCTCTCTCTCTCTCTCTTTTTACGATTTACAGGATCATGCTCGAAGTGGTTTCATCACTCACACGCACCATCTTTGCTACATTCGCCCACATTTTTTTAAAACTTTCACAAGACAAAACCTGTCTCTCCATTCTCACCTTCCTTTTCAAGTGGTACTTGAAAAAGTTGATGAGCGATTGGAGATAGATAGATACATACATACATATGTACATACATGAATAGATAGATGATAGATATCAATTACCCAAACGATATATTATTCATCAATATATTTATCTATCTACAGTATATATTTGTCTGTTTTTTTACAGATAGGCACAGGAGTGGCTATGTGGTAAGTAGCTTGCTTACCAACCACTTAGTTCTGGGTTCAGTCCCACTGCATGGCACCTTGGGCAAGTGTTTTCTACTATAGCCTTAGGCCGACCAAAGCATTGTGAGTGGATTTGGAAGACAGAAACAGAAAGAAGCCCATCGTATATATATATATATATATATATATATATATATATATCCTGAACGCCTTACTTCCCTGGGCATGGACACATTGAAACTCCGACGTCTGGCAGCTGACTTGGCAGACACCCATAAAATTATCAACCATCGCACAAACAATAACTCTGAGCACCTCTTCAAACTCCACCCATCTAACACCCGTGGACATATTTACAAAGTAAGAAAACAGCACAGCTCCCATGACTTCAGGAAACATTTTTTCACGCTGAGAGTTGCTGAAGCATGGAACAAACTGCCGGTATCGGTTGTTAGTTGTCGGAGCACTGCATCCTTCAAAACTTCCATGCTTCCTGAGATTCGCCAACACTACACTTGATTTTCTCCCCTCCATACACACACAAGCATGTATCTGACTCATACATTGTTCGTTTTCCAGACATTTCTACATTACTGCATGTACTTTATATGCACTTTCTGACAAGTTGTGGTGCACCTGAGCACTGTATACAATAATTTCATTATTATTATTTTTATTATTATTATTTATATATATATATATATATATGTGTTTGTGTCCACCCCCAAATCGCTTGAACTGCAATGCTGGTGTATTTACATCCCCATAACTTAGCAGTTTATCAAAAAGAGACTGATAAAATAAGTACTAGGCTTACAATGAATAAGTCCTGGGTCAATTTGTTCAACTAAAAGGTGGTGCTCCAGCATGGCTGCAGTCAAATGACTGAAACAAGTAAAAGAAAAGGAAAGAGAATAAAAGAATCTGTTTTTATATGTCTCTCTGTTTTTCTGTCAGCCTCTCTCTGTAGGCACTAGCATAGCAAAGTAGGGGCAGTCTGCCCAGGGTGGCACTTTTAAAGTGGCAGCACTTTTCATCATGTTGTAGGCAATATGTTTTATGTCCCTGTAACTTAGCAGTTTGGCAAAAGAGACCGATAGAATAAGTACTAGGCTTACAAAGAATAAGTCCTGGGGTCGATGTGTTCAACTAAAGGTGGTGCTCCGGCATGGCCGCTGTCAAATGACTGAAACAAGTAAAAAAAAATATATATGTATATATATTAGAGAAGAACCAACCTTTTATCAATTCAACAAGGAAATAACAATGATATAATTAATTTAGTATTACTAAATTGAATTTTTCCCTGTAAGTTTGGAATAATATTCCCCAATATTATTGTTATTATTATTATTATTATATATTTGCACAGCCATGTACATGAACATAAATTTATATTAGATACTGTGAAATACAGTCCCTTTGTGTGCATCCTCAGTTACAGCCATTCTTTTGTGTTTCCTTTAATTAAGTTTCTGCCGGTTGCCCAGCATCTCATTATTTTAATCCCGTCCATTTGTGAAAAACAATTGTTCAGTTGGTATGCGAAATGTATACAAGAAAATGCACATCCAGTAATTAATAGAATGTGCATTCCACAGATGACTGCAGAGAAAATTTATTGCTTGACTGTTATAGTAATAATAATAATGATAATAATAATAATAATGGCTTCAAATTTTTCCACAACGGCAGCAATTTTGGGGGAGGGGTTGAGTCGATTATATCGACCCCAGTATTCGACCGGTACTTAATTTATCAACCCTGTGAAAGGATGAAAGCAAAGTCGACCTCGGGGGTATTTGAACTCAGAACTTAGTGACGGGCAAAATACTTCTAAGCATTTTGTCCGGCACACTAACGATTTTGCCAGCTCATCGCCTTAGTAATAATAACAATAATAATAATAATAGTAGTAGTAACCCTTTCTACTTTAAGCATAAGGCTTGAAATTTGGTAGTAGCTGACTACATCAAACCCTGTGCTCAACAGATACTTAGTTTATCAACCCCAAAAGGATGAAAGGTAAAGGTGAACTTGGTGGAATTTGATCTCAGAATTTAAAGATAGAGGAAATGCCATTAAGCATTTTGCATTGCACATTAACAATTCTGCCACCTCACCGCCTTACCTAACAAGGACAATTATAAGAACCCTGGAATGACTATATAATCTCTGAGAATAAGAATAGCATCAAGATCCCATTAGGATAGGAGCACTTTGTCGGTTACAATGACGAAGGTCCCAGCTGATACGATCAACGGAACAGCTTGCTTGTGAAATTACCGTGCAAGTGACAGAGCATTCCACAGACACATGTACCCTTAACGTAGATCGCAAGGAGATTCAGCGTGACACAGAGTGTAACAAGGCTGGCCCTTTTTTGAAATACAGGCACTACTCATTTTTGCCAGCTGAGTGGACTGGAGCAACGTGAAATAAAGTGTCTTTCTCAAGGACACAACGTGTCAGCAGGAATCGAACTCACAACCTTATGATCATATGCCGAATGCCCTAACCACGAAGCCACACGCCCTTACAAGATCCCATTAGGGTCCCTTAGACACACCAGGTCGATAAGTTAGAAATATGATCTACGAAAATAAGCTCCTATCTGTTATTTATTTTTTCTATTGTGTCACACTGATGTAATTTCAAATCTGTCCATGGATTATCTGGTCGATGTCTTATGATTTACTAATCTCTGTATATCATGACAGAGTAAGAATTGATGCTAATCCAGCATTAATCAAAGGATTAAACAGCCAAAACATATTTTTTTTAACATAACTAAAAATAAATATAAAAAATAGCTAAAACAAACTGAAAAGAAAAATAAAGCTATAATCAGAAAGAGAAGTAAACGAAGGAAAGATAAATAATTAATTAAGTGGTTGTCATTATATATTTGTTTTGTCTTTTTCATATTTTTTCATTTTGACACATGCACATGTTTTAACAAAAAATATGTGTAAATTGTGCGGGTGTATGCGAGGGTAAGTATGTGTGTGGGTGTGATTATGTGGGTGTGGATGTGAGTGTATATGTACTTTGTCACTCAGTTCTCCTCTCTTCCTATATCTACCGTTCATGGTGTGTAAATATAAATATACATCGATTCAGTAATGCATGTTGGGTAAAGAAAATGCTCCAGTCACACATGACTGAATAGACTGCGTCAACAACAAGATGACCAAGTCAGTGAGGAAGCCTCTACATGATCAAGTGACCTACTAGAAGTAGCAACTAATTTCCCCTCATGAAAAATATAACGAAGTTAGTGAGTTTAAAAGTTTGTATGATGCAGAGAGAAGCAGACATTTTGAGGTCTGATCCTTCATCTGAGAGAAAGATCTGGTCTGAGTCTGTCCTTGATTTCTCCCCTTCCCCATCCTCATTACATGTGACCATATCCAAATTCACAATCTTCACTTTATAATTCTTGCTGATGCCAACCATTTGTTTCCTCAGACTCATTTTTACTTCAGGTACCCTGGTGCTCTATATTCTTTTCTACTCTAGGCACAGGGCCCAAAATTTTGGGGGAGGGAGCCAGTTGATTAGATCGACCCCAGTATGCAACTGGTACTTATTACTGGATGAAAGGCACAGTCAACCTTGACAGCACTTGAACTCAGAACATAAAGGCAGGTGACAGGCTGCTAACCATTTTGTCTGGCTTGCTAATGATTCTGCCAGCTTGCTGCTTTCTGTGATGTCATCTATCAGCTTCCCATATTGACACAAGGCCAGTAATTTTGGGGAAAGCATAAGTTCATCATCATCATTTAATGTCCATTGTCCATGCTGGCATGGGTTGAACCATTTGACTGGGCTAGTAAGCTGATGGGCTGCACCAGACTCCAGTCTGATTTGACATGATTTTCTACAGCTGGATGCCTTTCCTGACACCAACCAATCTGAGAGTGTAATGGGTGCTTTTACGTGCCACCAGCATGGATGCCATTTGCTTGACACTGGGGTGCTTTTACATGCCACCAGCATGGGTGCTATTTGTGTGACACCAGGGTGCTTTTTATGTGCCACCAACATGGCTGCCAATTTGCATGACACTGGTATCTGCCACAACCACAATTTTGACAGCTTGATGGGTCTTCTTCTCAAGTTGATTATATAAACCTCAGTACTCAACTGGTACTTATTTTATCAGGCCCCAAAGGATGAAAGGCAAAGTCAACCTCAATGGAATTTGAACTCAGAATATAAAGATGGACAAAATACTGCTCAGCAGTTTGCCAGCATGCAAATGATTCTGCTAGCTCGTCACCTTACTGTGGTGTTATATATTTGTTTCTTTATTGCCCACAAGGGGCTGAACATAGAGGGGACAAACAAGGACAGAGAAAGGGATTAAGTTGATTACATTGACTCAAGTGCCTAACTAGTACTTAATTTATCAACCCCGAAAGGATGAAAAGATAAGTCGACCTCAGCAGAATTTGAACTCAGAATGTAGTGGCAGACGAAATACCGCTAAGCATTTCACCCAGCGCACTAACGACTCTGCTAGCTCATGGTTAGGAGGCAAACTTCTTATCCATGCCTGCACCTTTGGGTGACTATCATGTCCTTAACTGCTATGACACTACTGTCAACTTAAAGTCCTGGTTCCGCTGTTTGATTAACATGTACTTGGAGCTGTACTTTATCCCATGCATTCCCGACAGCCTCTAGTCATTAACAGCAATGGGAAATGTTTGGCTGTCAATATCAAATAAACTTCTCTTGAGACTGCTATAATAAGTACCAAGCGTACAAAGAATAAGTCCTGGGGTCAATTTGTTTGACTAAAAAGGCAATGCTCCAGCATAGCCACAGTCAAAAATGACTGAAACAAGTAAAAAAGTAAAAGAATAGAATAAAACAATATCCTCCTCATCATTTAATGTTTGCTTTCCATGCTGGCATGGGTTGGACAGTTTGACTGGAGCTGGCCAGCTGGAGGCCTACAACAGGCGCCGATTGTCTGTTTTGACATGGTTTCTATGGCTGGAGGCCAACCACTTTACAGAGTGGACTGGATACTTTCCACATGTCCACCAGCAAGGATGCTTTTTATGCGACATCAGCACTGGTGCGTTTTATGTGACACCAACATGGGTGCTTTTTATGTGGTACTATATATATGTCATTAATTCCATTTTTCATTATTTGTCTCTATGGATACAATGGAATCTCTGATGTATATCCAGCAGCAGGAGCATTTTCACTGTATGATGACATTAGGTAACCAATAACTGTGGATGAGCTTTGCATTACTTTCTAACAAGGTTTTTACCTGAATCTTATTTAACTATATATATTTTGTATATACAAAACTTTGATAACTTTCATAGGTTTTGGCCAGTATAGGTCCAGGCTATGTCTAACTTAATAGCACCACCTGCTGAAGTCTTTTAGTCATATATGGGCCAAACCACTAAGTTACAGAGACATAAACACACCAACATTGTTTGGCCTGAGGCTATAGTAGAAGACACTTGCCCAAGGTGCCACACAGTGGGACTGAACCTGAAACCATGTGGTTGGGAAGCAAGCTTCTTATCACACAGTCATGAGTTATTATTGTTGGAGACATATCTAGGTGTGGGAGGTTGGCCTTGGATCTTTTGAAGAAATTTGTCCGGTGAACATTTGGTATGGCATTAAAGAGAGCTAGATTGGTTGAAGTAAAGTAATCGTGACATTACGTTACTATGTGTACCGAGTTCAATTTTTGTAGTGGGCGGATAGCACGGGGGTCAAGTCTTGGATGGATTTTAAAATTGATGCCAACATCATTTGTGCAATATTGATGGAATATTTTCCACAAAACACAAGTGATGTAGCGCTCCCGGTGGTGTTGGAGAGAGTAGAGATTGAGTTTTTTTAGTCAACCCCAATAGTCAATGCCTCTCATGCTGTCTATCTTTCTTGTTATAGAGATCTGGAGTGTTTCTACTTTCATAATGAGTTGCTTCATATGGGGGGACCACAGTGGGCAACAGTATTCAAGGTGAGGTTGGGCAAAAGTAGAGTAGAGAAAGATGATAGTGTAGGCATCTCTAGACTGGAAAGTTCTCAGAATCCAGGAGCACATTTCGCGGGCCAAGTCAACCTTGCTGCATATAATCTTATACATGTAATCTTTACTGATATGTAATTTTATATGCATTTTTATGTTTTTATATTTCTTCGATATTTCTATGTATGATTGGAGAATCTTTACGCCTGTATTTGCATGATTTATATTGATGTGTATAAATATATATGAATCAATTATACTGATTGAATATCTTCATTTATGCATTCAGGAATCTGGTTGACTGCCTATGGTTTGCGTTTTCAATTTCCTTTACTCTGTATTTTTTCACATTGGCTTTCTATGAGCACTCCGTAAATAGCCATACTTTCTATAACAAACTTAATATTTTATATATATATATAATGTAATTAATAATAACAGGGTAAAAATTAATCAATTGAATTAATTAATTAATCAATCAATTTATTAATAATTTCACCAAGTAGATCGGCACATTAAAATAACCTTTATAGGTAAAATTATACAAATATTTTATAATTATAAACATTATTATAATTAGGGTTCAGCTAATTGTTTCACCACATACCAAATTTAGAAATAGGAGTTAAAATTCCTTTTCTACTACTATAAGAATCTCCATGACGGTAACATACTTTTTTATAATGGCAAAGAGAAAAACAATGAAACAACACGACCAGGATTAACTATACACACGTTTCGAGATTAAAGTGATTTGAAATTTACTTACTTCTCTCTTCAGTATATATCATCATCATCGTTTAACGTCCGTTTTCCATACTAGCATGGGTTTGACAGTTTGACCAGGGTCTGGGAAGCCAGGAGGCTGCACCAGGCTCCAGTCTGATCTGGCAGTGTTTCTACAGCAGGATGCCCTTCCTAATGCCAACCACTCCGTGAGTGTAGTGGGTGCTTTTTACGTGCCACCGGCATAGGTGCCAGGGGAGGCTGGCAAACAGCCACGATTGGTTGGTTCTTTTTACATGCTACCAGCATGGAAGCCAGTCGAGACTGCGCTGGCATCGACCACGTTTGGATGGTGCTTTTTACGTGCCACCAGCACTGGTATCACAGCTACAATTTCCATTTGATTTTTTTTATGTTGATGTACTTGACTCATTAGGTCTACTCAAGTACAGCAGGTTGCCCTACAATCCAAGGTAAGCACAGCAGGCCGTTCTGTGATCCAAGGTACTTTGGATGGACTAGGGCTTCTATGGGAAGCTGGTGCAGGAAACAGCCATGAACTTACGTTATTTGTTGGGTCTTTATACATATCCTTATCAGTTATTAAGACATTAAGACATGAACACTATGCACATATATACATATATGTACATGTATGTACATTTCTCTGTTTGTTTGTTTCTTTTGTTATTTGAAAAAAGTTTGTTTTCTAAGTATTTGTTTTTCTATATTCTTGTTTCTCACTCTGTCCATGTTTTTTTATGTCTTGTACCCATATCAAGGGCCTGGAAACAGGGGGTGCAGTGGGTGCACCTGCACTCCCTAGAATTTTCAGTGGGTGCAAGATCAAAATTTGCACCCCCTTCATAATCTGACCAGTTTCAGAAAAAATGTGTCTAAAATCTATCGGTATAAAATGCTTAAGTTCGATCTCGTTTCAAAACAAAAAATAAATAAATGAAAGTGATGAAGCTGGCATAAAATTCCCTAGGGAGTTCATGACCACTAACTTCTGAAGGAAAGTAGTGTCAGAATACAAAAAAATAAGTGACAATAAGAACAGTAGCAGCAACAATAACAACAACAAAACCAGCATGTATAAATTGTTAATTTTGAATATATAGCATTACTTGAATTATTGAAGACAGCTGTCACCCAGTTAAAATGTGTCACTCTCTCTTTCTGTCTGTCAATACTTCTCTCCATCTTTCAGTACCACTCCCAAGTTCTTTGTAATTGGTGTTGCTAAAGACTTAAAACATGGTTGAATGGATTCTACCGTTTGACCCCAGTCTACAAATAAACCCTTTCAAAATTCTTTCAGTCAAAACGATTTTCTCATATAGGTTGTTAGGTCCAAAATGTGCATGAAAAAATTATTTGAAAGTAAAAACTTTGAAAGGAAACATTTAACTATAATTAATTGCAAACCAAAATTACGAAATAAATTTGTAAAGCCACACATCCGCTTCTATTCTTACTCAGTGGTACCCCATACTGCTTTCAACATTTGGTGGACATTGTCTCCGGTTTCTACCTTTCCTATCCTCTTCTCTGTAAAACATTTCCTATCTATTTCTACCGTTCTTTCTCTCTACACATCTTCTTTTCTCTCTTTACTACCTTTCATTTCTTCCTGTCTTTATCACTGTTAACCACCTCCTGTCTACCTTTATTGCCTTCTTTCTCTACACTTCCTCTTTCTTTCTACCTGCACTCCCACGTCAATGGGTCTTCCCTGCGTCCACCTTTTTGGTGC
Source organism: Octopus sinensis (assembly GCF_006345805.1). Lineage (NCBI taxonomy): Eukaryota > Metazoa > Mollusca > Cephalopoda > Octopoda > Octopodidae > Octopus > Octopus sinensis. The sequence goes on from NC_043000.1 coordinate 114,800,375, forward strand.
AAAACGACCATTCAATATCCCATACCATTATCTGCTTGACCACTGGCTGGGTAAGTGCCTTTTTTTTTTTACAACTCCAGTCTAGCATTCACTTCAACCTTGATTCTCCTTTTCATTTTTCATTCAATCTTTACTTTCCTTTTGTCTTTATTCCTCTCTCTCTGCTCTTTTTATCCTTCTCTTGAGTTCCTTAGGAAATAGTTTACTTTTCGCATTTCTACTAACAAATCATATCTTAAAGACATAGTTTAGGCAGAATGCCTTATATATTGATGACTTTCATTTTTTATCTTGCCTTAATTCTGTCGTATTTATCAATCAAAAGTCTTCCTGCGTATATATAAAATAGTATCTGCGTCATATTTGTTTCCGATACTGTCCTGCTTTTTCCTTTTATATAGAAAACACTGATTTAATTAGTTTGATAAGTGCCTCTGCATGAAACTCTCGAACCTTCAGTCACTATGTAACTTTCGCCGATCAATAAATCTATACTTATTATTTGAGCCTGACTCAACATGAGTTCTATTTTTCATGTTTGAACCACTACGCCTCTGATGAGAACCCAATAAGGTTCAAAAATCGATTAAGGTTGTTCATCTTTTTTTCAATCTACGGAGAAATGGCTAAATTGGTACTACTTAAGAAGAGTGGTCCCAGTGCGCGCATCCGCGCTAGCTAGTCGTGACTAGTCGATCCTACAACGACTAGCAAAGTAAATAAAACACAAAATAAATCATTTTTTACACAAAGTAAATAATTTTTTTAAAAACAAAGTAAATCATTTTTTAAACAAAGTAAATAAAACCCCAAAACACAAAGGATCAACTAGTCATAACTAGCTAGTGTGGATGTGCAAGTGCGCGCACCGGGACCACTCTTCTTAAGTAGTACCGGCTAAATTTGCACTCTTTATAAATATATGATATTTATATAAATAGACCTCGTAAGGATACCAGCTACCTAATGGTTTCACGGCGAATTGGGGCCCCAGATGATCTTAGTAAAGTCATTGGGGAGAATCCCAGCTGATAATCCCTACTTTAGTGATTTGACCTCATCTTATCTATATCCCCTACATATATATATATATATATAAAAAATACTCGGTTAGGAACCAATATCATAGTGATGATGTCTTATCAGCTGTTGAAAACTTGTTTAACTAATAGGATAGCTTCTTTTCCAAGGCAATCGAAGCGATGAATCGCTGAAAGAAGTATGTAGATGATCTTTTCTGTTTGATTTTCACTTTTCAATTACCTCAATTTTGTTCCAATTTCCAAAATGTGTATTGTTCACATGTTTATCCAGCATTTCACAAAACTTTGTTAAAACTTCCATCGTTGAATGTTTTAACATTGTAATGTTGTCTCCTTATATGGCCACTGACCCATATATGCATATATATATATATATATATATATGTGTGCGTGCGTATCTCTATATTATAATTCTGAAATGTGAAAAGTTTGTTTGTTTGTCTGGTTTTGGCATTGAGAACGGGTTAAAGGCCACTAGATCCCATCAGATTGACTCCAAAATTTACAGGGACATGTAAAATGAGATGAGGATGCAAGTGGGCTAGGTTAGAAAACCCCATCTTAAAAGGTGTCGTTGCTAGGACCAAAAATGCACTTTGACAAGTCTACTGTCATTCTTTTATGTATCTGTCTTCCTCCATCACTCACTCTCTTTCCTCCCTTCCCATCACAGTCTATCTATAACGTCGTTTCACAGCGTCTACCTCCATTCACTTTCTCTTTATAACGTCGTTTCACAGCGTTCTATATCTTCCCCCCCCCCCGCCTTCGACAGCGCTTTCACACTCTCTCTCTCTCTCTATGTCTGTCTGCATTCATAGAGAGAATTATCATCGCTAGCACCACCACACAATCATGAGAACAAATATTATGAATCAGATATTTATTGGGTTAATTTATATGTGTGTGTGTGTGTTCTATATATAAATATGTATATATAATGTATATATACATCATCATCATCATCATCATCATTTAGCGTCCGTTCTCCATGCTAGCATGGGTTGGACGGTTCAACTGGGGTCTGTGAAGCTGGAAGGCTTCATCAGGCCCAGTCAGATCTGGCAGTGTTTCTACGGCTGGATGCCCTTCCTAACACCAACCACTCCGTGAGTGTAGTGGGTGCTTTTTACGTGCCACCTGCACAGGTGTATATAATGTATATATACAAAGTATATATATCTGTATTTATGCATATTAAACTTTTTAATACTTTTTGATAGTTATATATATTTTTTTTAAAATTATAAATATAAATTAATAATTTTAATTTTAAATTTAAATAATTTAAATTTTTCAATTTTATATTTTATATATTTTGTATATTATATTTTTATTTTTATGTTTTTCACTGTTTCATTTGCCTATTAGTGGTTTTATCTCTAATTTAATTTATATATATATATATATATATAATTTGTATATATAATGCATGCACACACACACACACACACACACATATACATATACATATATATATCTCTTATTATAAAAGGCAGATTTTATCTGCCTTCCTTTGGGAGTTATAGAAATCTACAATATAGGATTTCTTCAATTACAATTTACCTAGCACTTTTAAGAGTACAATGCATCGCGTCATGCCAGGTCCAGTTTTTAAAATTTAAACTCCAATTAAGCAAAATTTACAGAAAACTCACATTCTGGTGTGTGTGTCAAATGCTTTTCTTAGTCTGGTTTACACCACACGCAAACGCACACACACAGTGGGCAACGAATAAAATGAAAGTAATTCACTTACTGTAGTGAGTGATTCTTTCACTCTGCCTCCCACTTCCTCTTTCCACACAGACACGCAAATATATAAATAAAATTGTAAGCTAACGTGCGTGTGTGTGTGAGGGTGCGTGTGTGTGTGTGTGCGTGAGTGTGTGACAGGAAAGTTTTTTACGACGAATATAAGACCTATATCCAAGTAGCAGAAAGATAAGACAGTAAGGTGTGATTTGAGGGAGATTTGGCTGCTATTTCTAACATGTCTAGCTGCCATGCAGGGGTCTCCCTCATAGGCTCATACATACATATATACATAGATAAGACAGTAAGGTGTGATTTTGGGGAAATTTGGCTGCTATTTCTACCAGGTCTAGCTACCATGTAGAGGTCCCCCCTCATTGGCTCATATATATATACATACATAAGACAGTAAGGTGTGATTTGAGGGAGATTTGGCTGCTGTTTCTACCAGGTCTGTTAGGCCTTCTCATGTAAACTCAAGCTTTCTCATGCCTTGAACATAAGACCAAAGCAGAGAATGTATTCTTTTATTCTTCTGCTTTTTCCAGCCATTGGTCTGTGGCCATGCTGGGGCAATGCCTTGAAGAATTGTAGTTTAATGAATCAACTCCAGTTTTATTTTTGTAAGCATTGTACTTATTCTATCTGTTTCCTTTGTCAAACCACTAGGTGACAGGGATGTAAACAAACCAACATTCGTTGTCAAGCAGTGGTGGAGGACAATCACAAGCACAGACACGCACACATACATGCATACACATATACACACATACATACATACATACATATATATATATATGTGTGTATATATATATTGCAGCGTGGAAGGTGTTTGTAAGCCATTTAAGAAACACAAAAACCGTTACATTCACTTCAACATTTAAATTTAATTTGCCAAAATATTTTCGTCGCTTTCAGACCGCGACCTGTTCACTGACAAAAATATCGTGCTAACAGGTCGCGGTCTCAAAGTGACGAAAATATTTTGACAAATTAAATTTAAATGTTGAAGTGAATCTAACGGTTTTTGTGTGTTTCTTAAATGGCTTATAAACACCTTCAACGCTGCAACTGTTTTCATTCCAGCACACGATCTCAGATCAAGTCACTTGCTATGCAAGTACATCTCTGTAACTATATATATATTTATATATATATATATTTATGTATATTGGTAAAAACAGTAAGATAACAAAAGAAAGAAAGAGACCTCAATATTATGTAAATAGAGGAAATCTTTATATATAAAAGTGAGGTTGTGTGTCTGTCTCCTACGATTTAGATTCCTAACTACTCCCACATTTTGCGGTGCAGTTTAACCAAAACCGGGTATCTTATAGTCGTGATTCATATCGAGACCGTCTGGGTATTAGCACACGTCTACGATGAGTCTATGATTTAAAAAAAATTTACCATCAATTTTTCCCATTTTTAATCCATTTTTGACATATATAAGGGAAGTAACTCTCTAAAATTTATTATTAAATCTCAGAACGTAAAAAGCTACAGTAACACCCCTCCCCCTTTGTGGTTAGCCATATTGAGATGGCTATTATACTTTACATCTCTAAAAATGCTTATATAATTATTTCCCTTACAAACCCGAGCAACGCCGGGCGATACTGCTAGTATATATATATATATATATATATATATATAATGTGTGCATTATGTGGTCGGTTGAGCTGAAAATATGCACACCTATGTTAAAAGTGCTGGCGAGTTTGCATGACAACTATTTTTTTCCTCAAATGAAAGGCATGACCTCTAGGACAAAATTCCTCATCTTATAAAATGTGGCCCCAGTACACCCGAATGAAATCGGGTTATATTAACCAAAATGTGAAAAGGGGTCTAAATGGGGCTGGAAGGGGATTAAAATTTACAGGAGCGGGTGTTTAGGAATTCTCTGTTACATCAAGCTAAAAAATTTGCGTCAGCCTTTTAATCGTCAATGTGTTGCCATCCATGATGAAGTTTTGAATGTTAGTGTTTTGCTGTCTGCCTTGAAGCAGACCTTTCCGTTGTCACTGCCTGATATTTATGATTGATCTTTCAAAATATTTTATTTCTCAACTTACTCAAGATCTTTTATTGTTTATAAATGGGAGAGAGATAGATAAAGATAGAGAGTAAGAGAAAGCGAGGGAGAGTCTGAGAGAAAAGAAAAGCAAGAGAATGGAAAAGTGAGAGAGAAAGGAGAGAGAAACAAAGAGGGAGAATCATCATCATCGTTTAACGTCCGTTTTCCGTGCTAGCACAGGTTGGACAGTTTGACCAGGGTCTGGGAAGCCAGGAGGCTGCACCAGGCTCTAGTCTGATCTGGCAGGGTTTCTACAGCTGGATGCCCTTCCTAACACCAACCACTCTGAGTGTAGTGAGTGCTTTTTTTCGTGCCATCGGCACAGGTGCCAGGGGGGCTGGCAGCGGCCATGATTGGTTGATGCTTTTTACGTGCCACCGGCACAGAAGCCAGTCAAGGCGGCGCTGCCATCGGCCACGTTCGGATGGTACTTTTTACGTGCTGAAAGGAATCAACAGAAAGTAACAACCACACTCTTACCCGCATGTAGAGCGGGTCACCTTAAGCTAGTATATATATATACATATATGTATATATATATATGCATATATGTATATATATATATATGCATATACTTATATATTATTTATATTATTATATGATCGAATGCCACGCATCCATTTCCAAGTGAGTTTTATCATAATAGTTATGATGTTCACTCTTATTCTATCTCTTTTCTGTCTATCTATCTCCCTCTTTTGTTCTTCTTTCTTTCTGTTTTTCTCTCCCACCTTTTTCCTATTCTTCTCCTCTCCCCTTCACCATTTTCTCTCTCTCTCTTTCTCTCACTCTTCCTCCTTGACTCCCTCATTGCTCACACGTGACCAACAGCCATTCTCTCTTTCTTCTACTTCCTTCCAAGACGAGACGTGCTTTTATCTGTCTTTTCTCGAAGCTTGTTTTTCTAAGCGTTCACCACTTCACATCGTCTTGGCTTAACAGCCCTCACCATTATTTTTACTGTTTTGTTCTCACTGTCCTGTTTTTATTATCACTTTCACCCATCACAGAAAATCCCAAATTTTATTCAATTTTCTTTGCGGGAAGGACTGTTTTAATGAAGTTGCGTCTTGTCCTTACCTTCGAAATGCGGAGTAGATAAAACAAGGGACAACTGATGAAGCGAATGTTCTTTATTTTGTATGTCTCGTTTCTCTGTTTGTTTGTTTCTTTCGTTGTTCGAAAAAAAGTTCGTTTTCTATGTTTTTGTTTTTTATGCTCTTGTTTCTCATTCTGTCCACGTTTTTTTGATGTCCTGTATCCATATATGCATGTATATATATATATGTAGGTATGTACATATATCTATGTATATATGCATATATTTATAATTTATTTGAGGTCGTTGCCAGTGCCGCTGCACTGGCTCCTGTGCAGGTGGCACGTAAAAAAACACCATTTGAGCATTGCCGTTGCCAGTACCACCTGACTGGCTCTCGTGCCAGTGGCACGTAAAAGTACCCACTACACTCTCGGGATGGTTGGCATTAGGAAGGGCATCCAGCTGTAGAAACTCTGCCAGTTCAAGATTGGAGCCTGGTGCAGCCATCTGGTTCACCAGTTCTCAGTCAAATGGTCCAACCCATGCCAGCATGGAAAGCAGACTTTAAATGATGATGATGATGATGATGATTATATATATATATATATATATGTGTGTGTGTGTGTGTGTGTGGTGTGTGTGTGTGTGTGTGTGTGTGTGGAGGCGCAATGGCCCAATGGTTAGGGCAGCAGACTCGCAGTCGTAGGATCGCGGTTTCGATTCCCAGACCGGGCGTTCTGAGTGTTTATTGAGCGAAAACACCTAAAAGCTCCACAAGGCTCTGGCAGGTGGTGGGGGGGTGATCCCTGCCGTACTTTTTCACCACTCTTTCTCCCACTCTTTCTTCTGTTGGCCTGCTCGCTTAGCCAGCAGGGTGGCGTCATTCGAAGGCTAAAACAATGCGAACGCATTGTGACCAGCGATGTGTAACTACATCTGATGGACTGGTCGGTCACGTGATCACGTGATATATATATATATATATATATATATATACACACACACATTGTTCCTTTATTATTATAAAGATATGAGTGAGTGGACAAAGTAAGGAAAGAGCCCTCAACACATTTATTGGAGGTTCCATGTATTATTCAAAACAGTTTGATTTAAATTCTGTGCTATTTCAAGTTTTGAGGCCCCTAACGGAGCCTGTAAAGATATTCTTTTATTTGTTTCAGTCATTTGACTGCGGCCATGCTGGAGCACCGTCTTTAGTCGTGCAAATCGACCCCAGGATTTATTCTTTGTAAGACTAGTAATTATTCTATAGGTCTCTTTTGCCAAACCGCTAAGTTACAGGGACATAAACACACCACCATCGGTTGTCAAGTGATATTGGGGGGGGGGGGGGCAAACACAGACACACACACAGATATATACATATATATGTATATTGACAGGGCAAGACTGCTAGGTAGTCTGCCGCATTATTTAAATATATATATATATGACAGGCTTCTTTGAGTTTCCATCTATCAAATCCACTCACAAGGCTTTTGTTGGCCCATGACTATAACAGAAGACACTTGCTCAAGGTGCCATGCAGTGGGACTGAACCCAGAACCATGTCGAGAAATTTTTAAACATCAAATGTTTATGAGGGTTCACCAGAGTAAAATAGAAACAAAGGAGTTCAAAGGTAAAAAAAAAAGGGGTTGAACACCACTGCCCTAAACAATGACAACAGGGTGACAAGATGTGTAATTCTGGGATTATAAGATTACAAAGGGTTACAGGACCTAAGTTAGCACATCCAAAGTTCAATTCGAAACCGTGTTTGTAATCACCTCAACTTTGGCTACAACATTAATTGCATCATAGTGTTATTATCTAATGACTAACAACAGCCTCTTTTTTAGTATAGAGTCTAATTACTGTTTTTCTTTTGAAGAAAACAAGAACGGGTGGGGTGGGGTGGAGGGGACACTCTGAACTTTCCTGAACTATAAAATAATATAAAAAATGTATGTGATGCTCCAATAATCTAACCCCCTCCCCGACCATCCTTCTTCTATACATGCATTTATATATATGTATGTATGTATGTTGTGTGTATGTGCGTGCATGCATGTGTGTGTGTATATACATGTGTGTGTGTGTGTGAATGTGTGCATGTATGTGTGTGTATGCATGTGTGTGCGTGCATGCATATGTGTGTGTGCATGTGTTTGTGTGCATGTGTATGCATGTATGTATATATGTTGTGTATTAGTGTATGCATGTGTGTGCATGCATGTGTGTGTGGGTATATGTGAATATGTGTGTGTGCATACATGTGTGACTGTATGCGTGTGTCTGCATGTATGTGTGCGTTTGTGTGTATGTGTGTGTGTGTGCATGCGTGTGTGTGTGTGTGTGAGTGTGTGTGTAAACCTCTCTATTATCACTCAATCCTAATCAGAATTTCAATCCCTTCACTCACCTGCTTGTTCTGTCATACCAATACCTTTCTCTCTCTCTCTCTCTCTCTCTCTCTCTCTTTCCCTCACCATCTCAACTATGGACTGCATAAATCGAACCTTCCTCCTTTCAATAAACAAAAATGAAATCCCTCACATGTCACACTCAATCTCACCTTCACACTCAAAAGCACATGCACTCACACTCAAGATCACAATCAAAATATCTCGATTACCACCATCACCCTCATCATTAGCACCACCACCACCACAACCACCACCATTACCCTCATCATTAGCACCATCACCACCACCACCATCATCACCACCATTATCACCACAACCACCACCCTCACCACCATCACCCTCATTATTAGCACCACCATCACCACCACCACTACCACCATCACTCCATCACTCTTGCCTTTTTCCTCTCCCTCCCTCTCACGCGTCTTTCCCTCTCTCATCCTCATTCAACACCACACCACCACACTCCTGCACCCTCACACCATCATATCCACTAATCCAGCTTCACTGCCAAATCTCCTCAACATTGCCTTCTAAATACCACCACCGCCGCAACCAACACCACCACCAACATCCCCTGCTAATACCACCACAATCACCAATGACACCACCGACGGCACCACCACCACCAACAACAATAACAACGCTACCCCCAACACCCTCTCCGTGATTCAAATTGATCACATGACACGTTGTTGTATTCTTAGTAAAATTATGATGGATCAACGAGAAGGTTGTACAATACAATGTTATCTTGTTACCAAGAGGAATAAAAATGGAAATCTTAGAATGAGGACTTCCTTATAAGGAGAAAATATTACGTATTTCGGACAATCTACGAAAAGAATTTACTGCAACTGCAACAACAACGACAAGACTTAATCTGTGTTTTAGCACCGTCCCCCCACCCCCACCGTCACCGCCACCACCTGGCCCTTTGGTGGCCACTAGTGGAGTTCATTCTGATTTCAGTATTTGGGCCAAGGTCATTGGTCTGAAGATAGCTTCTTTCTTTATTGCCCCTCAGTCACAGGGACCCCGAAGGGGTTTGTGGTTAATGACCTTACCCCTCTGACTGAATCGTAAAAAAAAGGAACAAAAAGAACAGATATATCCCAAAAACCAAAACAATAGCAATAATAATAATAATAATAATAATAGTTAATAATATAATAGAATCGAAAGAAAATGTCGCTCTTTTCCAATGTTTTACCGTAAGTTGGACATTTTATTTTATATATTTTGTTTCTTTTTTTTATGTTGCATTTGTTATTGTTGTTGTTTCTTTTCTATTTTTGACCGTCATCATCAGTGCTGATGTCAGCATCATCCTCATCATCATTAAAGTGTACCGCTATGGGTGGTGCAGTACCAGTACACAGGAGACCCATTGACCACCTATGAATAACCAGCTGAGTAACTCGACGTTGCCAGGTCATTTTCACAACAGAATACTTTTATTTCAGATACCTTTTATTCACTGTCTAGCCATAGACAGGCCACTTGATCAGGACAGATTTCTGCATTATTTGGAGCAATCTACGTCACGATAAACGAAATAGTTTTGTTTTTCCATTTGATGCAGAGATGTAAAAGATTTTCCTTACTTCCAACTCTTAAACATCCAACATGAAGCTTACCAAGGGGGGAAGCAGGGCTCTTCAAGGTGTAAACCTGCAACCAAAAATGTTTGCTCTTGTGATTTGTTGATGGCCATGGTAAAACTATGACTCACAGAAATTGAAGTCATTTGAATTGAAATGTGACACAACGTCCCCTTAGTCTGTGTGACAGAAACTCGTGTTCATATATTATCAAGTCTATTTGTTCTCTGTTCGGGTGTCACCTGAGTTTGCTGCTGCTGCTTTGCAGGGATCTTTCAACTCTGTAGCCCTAATGAAATTCCTTACACGCATGCATACACACAAATTCACACACACACACACTCATACAAACACACACACTCAACGTGGACAATATACATATACAGAGAAAGGGTGAGATAGTATGGTAAATGTAAAAGAGAAGGCAATGGCAGAGCAAATAGAGGAGAAACCACTCCCTCCAAACACATTTTTCAAAATTGACCCCTTTTTCAACAATTTTTTCTCACTCTTTAGTTCACATGTGCGATAAAAGTCGAATCTTTTCTATGTTAACCACATGGCCTTGGAAAAACTTTCTGGGGTCTTTACTTTATTTGATCAACATCCCATGTTTTTGAATTGTCTGCTCAATCTCTTGTGATGTGTTGGTGACATCTGAAGAACCGAAACAAACCCTGACATCATAACCTGGATGATCCTGTGGAGTTTCATCTTTTTCCTGTCACACCAATATCAGTAGTTGGAAGTTTCATACATAATGACATTGCAGTTCTATATTTAAGAGATGAGAAATTATGTACATTATTTACTTTATTTACATTTGACAGATATTTATCCTCATCTTGTTTATTGTTAACACAACGTTCAACCCTTCAACCTTTATAAGGTGTCTTGGGGAAATTTCGAACCTGAGTTCTCATTCCTAAGGTAGTTTTTATTTTCTTTAGGAATGAGAACCCAGGTTCAAAATTTTCCCAAGACACCTGATGAAGGCTGGAGGGTATATCAGCCGAAACGTTGTGTTAACAACAAACAAGATGAGGTCAAATATCCGTCAAATGTAAATAATGTGAATAATCTATAATGACATTGTTTCTGAAATATGAAATTAACGAATGCAGAATGCAATTGCGTATATTATAACTAATGAAGTATTTTGTGCGGTATAAGAGAAATGAGTTAAAAATTGTTTGGTGTGCGTCATGACATTTTGTGTTTTTTATGTGCTCACTCCTACTAACTTTAGAACCTGGCTATGCCTCTCTGAGAGGTGGGGAAGTTTACAATGAGAAAAGTGTGAAAGACAAAGAACGACAAATAGAGAGGTGGGGGATCTTTTCTGTTGCTCTCATAGATTTCGAAATTTCAAAACTGAGTGAAAATTCTCAAATTTAGTATAGTTTTTGATGTTGAATGAAAGTAAAATCATTAGATGCTACAATGACAGAGTTTTAAACAATAGAAACAATTACATGTCATACTGAAAGCAGTGGGGTGAGTAGCATGTATGACAGATATACATATACAGAGAGTGTGGTAAATATATATATATAGAGAGAGGAAAAACATAAGAGACAGACAGACAGATATGTAAGACTCAGAAGGGTAGATTTATCGGTCTAAAAGTTGAAATATTTCTCATTGAATATTATATTCATTATTCCTAATTGCTGAATACCTTCTCATTGGGATACAGATTTCAAAAATCAAATCCGTTTTCCTTGTGGACACACTGTTTCTGATCTTTTATATGATATATACACACATACATACACACATACACTCTTTTATATAGCAGATATAACATCATCACCATTATCATTGTTGTTTAATGTCCACTTTCCATGCTGGCATGGGTTGGATTGTTTGACTGAGGGCTGGCAAGCCTAGAAGGCTGTACCTGGCTCCAATCTGATCTGGCAAAGTTTCTACAGTTGGATGTCCTTCCTGACATCAACCACTCCAAGAGTGTAGTGGGTGCTTTTACGTGCCACTGGCATAAAGGCCAGTCAGGCAGTACTGGCATCGACCATACTCAAAAGGTACTTTTTACGTGCCACCTGTACAGGACCCAATCCAACAGCACTGGCAATGACCACACTCAAATGGTGTTTTTTACGTGCCACTAGCACAAGAGCCAGTCAGGCAACACTGGCATCAATCATGCTCAAATAGTGCTTTTAATGCGCCACATATTTCAATTGTAGTGGGTTCTTTGGTGTAACACTCAGGCCAATGAACACTCAAGTATGGCAATAGTGACACCAACAAGTCTGGCTTCTATCAATCATCTGAAGCATGCTTACATTTATCTCAGAATAATTTACTCCCTAGCTATTTCTATATTTTTTTACATCAATCAGGGTACAATAGCTAACATTTTCTTAATAATTCCCCACCTCACAACTTTGGTTGTAACATTTCAAGTCTGTTTCGCTGTTGAGGTTGTAATAAATCTGAAAATTGATTTGAGTTGTCTCCCTTGCCATAAGGATCAGAGAAACCTTAGCTAATGATGATAATATTGTTTTCACATCATTTAATATTTCAAATTAGCTGTTGTTTTAATATCCTTGCATTTAAACCAGCTATAACCAGCACAAATATTTTACCTGTTTTATGTTCAAATTGGTCAGATCTGGCCTCTCACACTTATCCTCCAACGTCATCCTAAACATAAGCTATCACATCATCGAAGTATTGAAGCTACAAGATAATGCCTGATTAATTCAAAACAATACGGGCACCGTCCGAACATGGCAGATGCCAGCGCCGCCTGACTGGCGTCAGCCAAAATGTTGTGTTAACAACAAAGATGAGGACAAATATCTGTCAAATGTAAATAATGTATAATGACATTGTTATTGAAACACGAAATTAATGAATGCAGAATGCAATTACATATATTATAACTAATGAAGCATTTTTCGCGGTATAAGAGAAATGAGTTAAAAATTGTTTGGTGTGCGTCATGAAGTTTTTTTTTGTTTTTATGTGCTTAAGCTGACCCTGAGCAAAAGCAGCCGAGAGGAAGTATGAGATGCAGATGGAGGGTAGGGAGAGGGAAATGGTCAGAAACAAAACTAAAAGAGAGGGAGAGACGGAGTGAGAGAGGTAAAAAGAAAGAGAGGGGGAGTGAGGTAGGGTTTTAACTACATATTCTTCTCTTCATCTGTTATTCATTACTTTTAGAGAAAGGAAGAGAGATTAAAGATGCTGCAACTGCCACCAGAGATGGATGCTGCACTAAACCGATAACACCTACAGCCACGAGACATACAGACACATGTTAGAGCAATACAACTAGCAGACGGCATATCATATACTCTATTACTCTTTTATTTGTTTCAGTCATATGGCTGTGGCCATGCTGGAGCACCACCTTTAGTTGAGTAAATCGACCCCACAGCTTATTTTTTGTAAGCCTAATACTTATTCTATCATTCTCTTTTGCCAAACCACTAAGTTACGGGGACATTAACACACCAGCATCTGTTGTCAAGCGACATATACACACACACATGCACACATACGACAGGGTTCTTTCAGTTTCCGTCTACCAAATCCACTCACAAGGCTTTGGTCGGCCTGAGGCTTTAGTAGAAAACACTTTCCCAAGGTGTCACGCAGTGGGACTGAACCCAGAACCATAGCCACTCCCACGCCTTTATGATCAACAATACAACAGAACATCAGACTTTTTATTTGTTCACTGATGTTTTATGATATGTCACTAAGGCTGGATTAAGACCCATCAAGGCCCAAAGCATTTAAAAGATTTTGGTGCCCCCATAAAAGATTATGTAGTTCAAAATATAAACAATAACAAACCATAAAATATATTTTTAGTTTTCAAAACAAAACAAAACAGTAAGCAGGAAAATTGTTTATTTTTGTAGAATTCCACTTTAGAGTAAAGATTGTTTGCCAACATAACATGGCAGTCCTGGTTTAGGATGACTGTTGCTGTAATTTAGTTCCTGGAGACATCGTCTCCAGCTGGCTATACAACACGATCTGTGTACTTATATTTTCAAACAAGGGTATCTAGTACCCCCACTCGGCTCAAAACAATATCTGTGTATTATGATTTCTGGGTTATTTATCTTCATCACCACAGAATAATTGTTTGGCTACAGGTGACGCTGCCAAATTCCCATTCGAAATATATAGTTTTCAAAGTGACAACTAGTCACTGATCTATAAATTAGAAAATCACTATTTTTAAATCTCACAATGAGAGATAATCAGCAACAGTACTTTGGAGTAAAGATTGTTTGCCAACATAACCCAGAAATCACGATATACAGATATTGTTTTGAGCTGAGTGGGGGTGCTAGATTCCCTTATTTGAAAATATAAGGACCCAAATCGTGTTGTTTCGCCTGCTGGAGACGATATATATTTTTGCGTGTATGTGTGTATATACATGCATATATAAAGATAGGTAGATAGATAGATAGACAGACAGACAGATAGATAGATTGGTAGATAGGTAGATTGATTGGTAGATAGATAGATGTGAATATACATTTATATATACACACACATATATATGTAATGTATACATGTGTGTGTGTATCTGTGTGTGAGTATATATGCATGTATGTATGTAAGTGTATGTGTATATATGTGTGTGTGCGGGTATGTGTTCATATGATTATTATATGGGTGTCCACATGTATATGATGAAACAAGATTAAGGTTCTGTATCCTAGATATAGGGGAGGGTGTAGTTGTATTTACTTTATTGATCCCTGATGGATGAATCTGGAAATGGTTTGTCGGATGGTGAGTGGGGGGAGCGAAAGGAAAGGTCATAAGGGGAAATAACTGCCATAGCTTTTACAGTATATTATTAGAAATTAATTAAAACACATCAGGAACAAAATTGACGGGAAGTGGGTATCATGATACTAGAGTGTAGAGAAAAGATAAGAGGATCAAATAATTTTATTGATTCTTATATCCACAACATTGGGTGCATTTGTGATTGCCTTGTATTGGAGCATACAAGGTAAAGAGTGAAAACAGCACTGGATTAGCTATTAAGCAAAATAAGAACATGCTTAGGGCATCAAAGGAAGTGGGGGTGGGTATCACAGAAATAGTATATGGTTTACAGCTCAAAAGAAATCGCTTTAAATTTGCTAAAATAATATTCAAATTGATTTATATGATCGGAAATATAATTATGAGGCGGTCATCATATCATAGGGAGGATCTGATCAATGACTTTGCAAT
The DNA here is from genome assembly GCF_006345805.1 of Octopus sinensis. Taxonomy (NCBI): domain Eukaryota; kingdom Metazoa; phylum Mollusca; class Cephalopoda; order Octopoda; family Octopodidae; genus Octopus; species Octopus sinensis. The sequence continues at coordinate 114,815,578 of NC_043000.1, forward strand.
TAAAAAAAGTTGGAGAAAACTTTTCCAATATAAATGAAGTGGAAATATGTACAAAAATAAACATTATTTGCCACCTTACTGTTAGTTATCGTTTCATTTTGAAAAATAAAATTTATTTTATGTTGTATTATTGCTTATTTTTCTAAATTACATATGTATATAGGGGCACCAAAATCAGGGCCAATTTAAGACCCATAGAGCCCCTGAGCACTCAATGCTTGGGGCTCTATGGGTCTTAAATTGGCCCTGAGTGTAGGGCATTGGGTCTCATGTTCCAACTAGCCTATTACTTACTGTTCTTAATAAAAACATAAACAACAACATCACCACTATCAGGAACAGCACCAATAACAACATGAATAATTCTGTCAATAACAACAATAATAATGACAACGCCATCACCAACAACAACACTATCAACAATACCCATGTGATCAACAGTAGGTCGAGGCAAAAAGGCTAATTAAATGTTAAGTATTTAAGACTTATTAACTCTTTCTTCATACATACATGTACACCCATGAGTGTATGTATGTACGCATGCATGCATGTATGTATGTATGTATGTATTTTTGTGTGAGTAGGTATACATATATGTATGTACTATGTGTGTATGTATGTATGTATTTTTGTGTTAGTAGGTATACAGGTATGTATGCATGCATGTATATATGTATGTGTATTATGTGTGTGTTTGTGTCTATGTTGATGTCGTATAATATATATACATATGTGTATGTATCATCATTTAAAGTTCATTTTCTATTGTCGCATGGGTTGGACATATATGTGTGTATGTATGTATGTATGTATGTATATATATATATATACACACACGTATATATATATGAATGTGTGTATATATATATATATATATGACTATACACACAGACAGACCAATAGATAGAAAGATAGATAGATGTACTTGCGCACACATGCACACACACACACATGTATCTATGTATCTAACTGTGGTTATGTGTGTGTGTGTATATATGCACATACAAACATATTCAAGTGTGTGTGTGTGCATGGTAAGTGTGTGGGGGCTATACAAAAATAAAGATTTAACTATATTACACCTAGTGTATACACATGCATACACACACACCCAAGACAACACACATTCACAAGCACTCGTATACACTGCCCCATGCCCCGCCCCACCATCATTCATCTCTCCACACACGTGTTTTTAGTTATGTCGGGTGTGGACTGACAGTTTATCATTATTAATCCACTTTGATCTTATTGATTCCTCTTCTCCTCTCTACAGATTTATCTCATCTGTGATGTTGTAGTTCTTGTTGGTGATGGTGGTCGTGGTATTGTTGTTTCAGCATTTGTTGTTGTATGCTTACAAGATGTGCATTTGTGTATGTGTGTGTGCATGAGTATATTGTTTATTGTTTGCGTGTGTATTTATAAATTTTTGTTAATTGGCTTACTCGTTTACAAGCACTATTGTCATCATCATCATCTTGATGATCTTCATTTTTATCAATATAATGAAATCAATTCAACTCATTCAAATATGGTGTGTGTGTATGTATATATATATATATATATATATATATATATGTATACATGTGTGTGTGTGAGAAAAATTAGTTCAAGTAGAACAATTTAAACTTGGGGTGGGGGCAAAAAATTTAGATTTCTAATAAAGAATCTTCATATCAAAATAGTAACATGCTATTGCAAGTATTTAAAATACGGCAATAAAAAATATGTGATGAGTATTACAGAATAAAATCCTATATAAACCCAACTAACAGTTCAAAAATGGAGAAGAGAAGATGTTAAAAGTTTTTATAAATTTTTAATCCAAACTTATATCCTATAATACTCATAACACATTTTTAATTATATATATATGTGTGTTTAATTATATATATATATACGAAGGTGAGTTAAAAAGTAATGCCATTTTGTTTAGGACAGGTATAATTACCAACACAGGAACATGTATCATCCATCAAAATGAAGCTGGTCCTCTGTGGATCACATCCCTACTTCTCAACATAGTCACCGTTTCTCTCAATAGCAACGTTCCATCTTTGAATGAGAGCGTGTATCCCTGTCTCATAAAATTCTGTTGACTGTTCTTTTTTAGCCACTTCTTCATTGCAGTTTTCACTTCCTTGTCACTGAAATAATGTTTGCCTTTCAAACCCTCTTTCATGGCACCAAAGAGATGATAGTCTGAAGGCGCTAAGTAGGGATGTGATCCACAGAGGACCATTTTCATTTTAATGTATGATACATGTTCCTGTGTTGGTAATTATACCTGTCCTAAACAAAATGGCATTACTTTTTGATTCACCCTCATATACTCATATATATATATATATATATATATATATATATATATACATACAGATGTATATATATATGTATATTATATATATATGTATATATATTATTGTGATTTATTATTTAATACACTCAATGGTTCAATTTCCATTCATATTTTTATTCATTTTTCTATTAAAATTTTTGTTGTCTTGCAACCTTTTCAATAGTCATTGACTATATCTGTTATCAGAGCTGCGTTCTTTTTGTTTGTGCAGATGTGTGTGCATTAGTGTGCATGTGTATACACATATGTATGTATGTATGCATGTATGTCTGTGTGTGTATGCATGTATGTGTATGCATGTATATGAATGTATATATATATATGTATGCATGTGTGTACATCTGTATGTATGTACATATGTATTCTGCATATTTATGCGTTTGTGTGACTATGTACGTGTGTCTCCATATGTGTCTTTGTGTGTGTGTGTGAAGTGTGCATGTGTGTGCTTGTCTATCCATACTACCTATGTATCTATCTATTTGTTTACTTATATATCAATATACCTACACACACGCGCATATATATATATATATATATATATATACATGAGTGGAAATCGAACTGGTGGGTGTGTTAAATGATATGGCACTAAAAAAGAATGACTCTCCCCAGACACAATAAAATATGCTTCAACACACAAATTCACATAAAGAATCTTGCAAACCAAATGCCAAAATGAAATATATATATATATATATATATTCTTTTATTCTTTTACTTATTTCATTCACTTGACTGTGGCCATACTTAAGCACTGCCTTTAAGGGTCTTTTAGTTGAAGAAATCAACCCCAGTACTTATTCTTTATAAGCCTAGTACTTATTGTATTCGCTCTCTTTTGCCAAACTGCTAAGTCACAGGGACGTAAGTACACCAACATTGGTTGTCAAGCAACGTTTGTGGAGACAACCACAGGCACACAGATACACACATGTAAATATATACATATATACAATATATATATACTGATGGCAGTACTGCCTGACTGACACATAAAAGCACCCACTACACTTTTGGAGTGGTTGGCATTAGAAAGGGCATCCAGCTGTAGAAACCTTGTCTAATAAGATTGGAGCCTGGTACAGCCTCCTGGCTTGCCAGTTCTCAGTCAATCCATCCAACTCATGACAGCATGGAAAGCGGACATTAAATGACAAGGACAACAATGATTATATATGTATGTATATATATATATATTATATATATATATATAATATATATATATATAATATAAGCATACATACATATATACATAAGGAGTATTAATAAGTGATTATCAATCCGGCCAAAATATTTCTCAACCTCTTCGCTAATACAAATACAATCGGCTAACAAACTGTTTTCAGACTAGTATAGAACTGCAGGTAATCCTAAAAGCAAGGTCCAAAGTTAAAGTCTATCACCAGCCAATTTTGTAAATTCATGGTTTCATTACCAGGTTAACATGGTATGCTTTCACAGTGAGATTCAAGAAAAGGCATAAATAATCAGCTTTACATATTTATTTTGTGTGCATTTTTAATTTACACTTATTTCTAATATGTATTATAGGTGTGTTCATGACTCTGTTTATTCAATTGGTTTTATAGGTGACTTAAAAAAACTCAACAACCTTAACGAATGCTATTATTATTATTAGAGTCGATGCACAAAATATTAAATTAGAGGCAAACAAAATAATACAAGCATGTGTGTGTGTGTATGTATATATATATATATATATATATATATATATATATATATATATATACACATACATACACACTCACAAACACACACACATACATATATATAAGATGTGGGATGAGGTGGTGAAGCATGACCATCAAAAGTTGGGCGTTACAGAGGCAATGACAAAAGACCAAGATCTCTGGAATATGCTGTGACTGGGAGGACCCAGCAAATAAAGTGAGTTCACTGCTGTAATCTACACCAGTGTCGCATAACCAGCCCACTCAATCATTCGATCATAGGGTGACATGCCATGCTTGAGGAGACCTATTGAGTCAAGTACATCAAAACCAAAATCAAATGGAAATTGTAGTTGTGATACCTGTGTCAGTGGCACATAAAAAGCACCATCCGAATGTGGCTGATGCTAGCACTGCCTTGATTGGCTTCTGTGCTGGTGGCACGTAAAAAGCACCAACCAATCGTGGTTGTTGCCAGCCCCCTCTGGCCCCTGTGCCGGTAGCACATAAAAAGCACCCAGTACACTCACAGAGTGGTTGGCGTTAGGAAGGACATCCAGCTGTAGAAACACTGCCAGATCAGACTGGAGCCTGGTGCAACCTCCTGACTTCCTAGACCCCAGTCAAACCGGACGTTAAATGATGATGATGATGATGATAAGATACAGAAATAATTTATTCTCAAATGCAGGAAAATGCTAATACAATAGCATGAACAGGATAAACCTATCCATACATTGCAGAAAAATTTGTCTGTGATGTGAGTTTGAGGCACATGGCTGGCTGCTGACAAATAAATTTTTCTGCAATATATGGATAGGTTTATCCTGTTCATGCTATTGTGTTAGCATTATCATGTATTTGAGAATAAATTATTTCTGTATCTTTCAATACATCTCAACGCTTCTAAAACAAACTTTGTTTACTTTCATCAGAAGTTGAATACATACATACATACATACATATATATATATATATATATATATATATATATATATATATATATATATATATATATATATATATGGGTAGCGAATATTCTTAGAAATATCACCACCAGTGGCCTAGCATGTAGTATAAATAGTCAATAGACAACATATTCACAGTATAAGATAGTGTACATTTAAACACAAGGGAAATCTACCTTTAACAGGTAATTTTTACATGCTAGAAGAAGCAGTCAAAACATAGGTAGTTTTCTCTTATGTTTAAATGTACACTATTTTATATTGTGTGTATACATATATATATGTGCGTGTGTGTGTGTGTATGTATATATATATATATATATATATATACATATATGTATGTGTGTGTGTGTTTGGGGGTGATAAAAAAATATGTGTTTTCTTCAAACTGCATTTCATATTTCAGAAAATATTTAAACAGTGAGAGCATTTCAAAAGAAAACCAGGCTCAGCAATAAGATACCCTGAGCACTAGAAAATGGAGCCTTTTCACTATAATGTATTAACGAATACTATACACTTGTATTGAGTCCTGTAATTTATCTGGTGAATCAACAGATCCTCTAGATCATCATCATCATCATCATTTAGCGTCCGTTTTCCATGCTAGATGATCAGCTTTTTTCCATGCTGGCATGGGTTGGACACTTTGACAGGAGCTGACAAGGCTAGAGAGCCGCACCAGTCCCCAGTTAGGTTTTGACATGGTTTCTATGGTTGGATGCCCTTCCTAACACCAACCACTTACAGAGTGCACTGGGAGTTTTTTTACATGGTCCAAGCATGGTCTCTTTTCATGTGGCACTGGCACAGGTACTCTTATTTGGTGCCAGCATGAATGCTTTCTCATGTGGGACCAGCATGACTGCTTTTTATGTGTTGCTGGCATGGGTGCTTATGTATGTATGTCATTACTCTCTTTTACGCTTTTACTTGTTTCAGTCATTTGACTGTGGCCATTCTGGAGCACCACCTTTAGTCGAGCAAATTGACCCCAGGACTTATTCTTTGTAAGCTTAGTACTTATTCTATTGGTCTCTTTTGTCGAACCGCTAAGTTACGGGGACTCAAACACACCACCATCGGTTGTCAAGCGATGTTGGGGGAACAAACACAGACACACAAACATATACACAGACATACATGTATATATACATATATATGACATGCTTCTTTCAGTTTCCGCCTACCAAAGCCACTCACAAGGCTTTGGTCGGCCCGAGGCTCTAGCAGAAGACACTTGCCCAGGCTGCCACACAGTGGTTTGCATGATACTTTATATGAGTTCGTGTGTTGAAACATATTCTGCTGTGTCTGGGGAGAGTCGTTTTCTTTTTGTGCCTTATAATATAACACACTCACCAGTAAAATTTCCACTTATTTCTTATTTTTATTTTCCTAAAATGAGAAATAAGGGGAAATCTTACCGGTGAGTGTGTTACATTATAAAGCACAAAAAGAAAATTACTCTCCCCAGACACAGCAGAATAAATTAATCTTGTTAATAATTCAATTTGAATTTGAAAGACAAGAAAGGGTTCTTATTTCTTAGATAAAATCATAATATAATATTTAAATGAATCAAAGAAGCATTTTAAAAGGAAGAGGGTTATGTATCATAAAACCATAGGCAGTCTCAGCTAGACTATTCATGTAATCAATTACTTGGTTAGTTTAATGAGTTAATTGAAAATCTAAAATAGAAATTATAATAATTCTGGTTTTTTTTTCTTAAATGCTCCGAAGCTGGACCTTTCAGTGGAGTCACACTCAGATCAATTTAAACCCAAAGATATTGCTGGTACTGCTGCAGCTGTTACAACTACCACAGCTACCACCACCACAACAACAACCACTGCAACCACCACCACTACGACAACAACCACCGCTGTCACCACCACCACCACAACTATCACAACCACTGCAACCACCACCACCACCATTACTACAGCTACTACTACAATGACAACATAAATGATTACAATAACAGCAACAACCACTACCACTACTACTACAACTACTACTATTGTTGCTGCTGCTGACACCATTATTACTACTACCACAACACACACACACATACTGCCACCACCACCACCACCACTATGGACATGTGACTGCCCAATTCATTGAGCTATCAATCAGTCTAGTTTCCTGCTGGAGTCTGACAGACAGACAGACAGACAGAGCTGACTTCTCTATATTTCTGAGTTGTCTGAAAAAAAAAAAAACCAACAGCAGCAGCAACAACAACAACAACAACAAGCCGTTGTTCAAACCATGCAATTTTATTGTGTGTCTTCTCAGAAATGTAGTTAAATAGAATAATAATGGACTTGTCCAACTTGGACAGTGGAGCGTATTTCCTCGTAATCTCTGGTCTATATCTGTTCATCATTCCTAGTAATTATTTCAAGCCCACACATACACGACTGACCAACTCATTGCGCTGGCCTCACTGTCGCTCATGGTGATTATCTCCAGTATAAGTGGTTGTTTAAAAGCCGCAATAAAATACCCTGTATTTTATTTCGACTTCTGGTTTTCATTAATAGATTTCGTCACAAATGAGTAATTTCATCTTCTCGTGTTGATTTATTCCTTAATGAAACACTATTTTCATGAGTTTAGCTCATTTGCTGCTACTACTGTTGCTGTTGTTGGTGTTGGTGTTGTTTAACCCATGTCAGTCTTGATTGGACAGATTAAAAGTATTCCAGTAATGATGCTTCGGCAATTTTCAGACATCTAGGACAATGGTTCATGACCAGGGTCCAAACGACTCTTGTAGGTTCATATAAGATTTTATTAAAATTCATTTTCAATGAATTGTTCATACTGCTATGATACATAAAATATTTTAATTTTCTATTTTTTAAATTCCTAATAACATTTAATCATGATTATACAGTAGGATTTTTTTTATATACATCGAATAGCTATGGAGGAGGTCCAGTAGAATAAAACAGCAATCAAAGGGGGTCGATAGGCAAAAAATGGTTGGGAGCCACTGATCTAGCTTTACATTATCTAATCTTTCATCCCTTGTTTAATTAAGAAGGGTTTGAGAGGAAAGAGATTTACCTAGAAGGTTCAGCAAATATGTAAGTCCTTCAGCAACCATGTAAGTCCTTCAGCAACAATGTAAGTCCTTCAGCAACAATGTAAGTCCTTCAACAACCATATAAGTCCTTCAGCAATTATGTAAGTCCTTTAGTAACCATATAAGTCCTTCCTCTTTGGTTTGTAATGACTTTGGTCCATTTTAACTGCATCAGAGTATGAGAAAAATATTTCCAAAAATCATGGGTGCTGTGCTGTGCTGTTTGCATCCAACCGATGCTGGTGTGTTTACATCCCTGTAACTTAGCGGTTCGGCAAAAGAGACCGATAGAATAAGTACTAGGCTTACAAAGAATAAGTCCTGGGGTTGATTTGCTCGACTAAAGCTGGTTCTCCAGCATGGCCGCAGTCAAATGACTGAAACAAGTAAAAGAGTATACAGAATGCTTTTCTGAACTGATTCTGCTTCTTTCACTAATAATGAATATTCATGTAGATGTGCAGTTTGTTCAAGAAATTGTAGACCCTTCATCTGTTCATCATACCCAGGGTACAGAGCAGTATTCATTTGCATGTTGACTGTCTCGGGGAAAAAAATGAAACTTTTCATTTTATGAGATATATTCATCAAATTTGGGTCAGTTTGTCTTCATAACAAGTTCTGTCACTCTCACTCAATGAGCCCACCTTTGGCCTTGACAGCCTCCAGGCAACCTTGCATCCGGCCACAGGTCTTCATCACTACTTCTTGTTTTAAGCTCCTGAAGACACTGGTAATCCTGGCCCACAGCTTTTCCTTCATGTTTCAGTTGGATTTGTTGGTTTCTCGTTCCCCTGTGCTCCACACAAAGAGGTTGAAAGGGTTGCTGTCAGGCAAGTTGGGAGGTCAAATATCAGGCACTGTGTAATTGAAGAAATTCTCCAACAGTTAGGCCTGGGTCTTCTGGCTTGTGTAGCAGGGTGTGGAGTCTTACTGCCACACATACAGACTCCCTGCAGCTATCCAATCAATTCAGGGCTCCACCACATCACTCAGAACATGGTTGTAGCCATTGGAGTTCAGCTTGAGACTCTCAAGGAATAAAGTGGGGTGACATGACATCACTTTCACTGCTGATGACACCTAAAACAAGACTCACTGGAAATTTCATCTGTATGACTCTAGACACATCGTTGGGTGAGACAGTGAGTCACCTGTTGCTCTAGTTTATCTTCTGGTTTTAGCAGAAATTCTTCTCTTTGGAAAAGAACCACAGCATGTCTGGTACCAGCACATGCTTCAGCTTGTTGATCAGT
>NC_043000.1:114829957-114905048 GCF_006345805.1 Octopus sinensis
AAGTGTGGTAGGAGATACTTGCTCAAGAGGGCCATTCCACAAAGCAAACTTCTTAACCACAGTCATGCCGGTGCCAATATTTGTTCCTCAATCATCTTTAGGATTTCTTTAGATATGATTTGATTTTAAACTGGATTGGGGCCATCACCACCATCATCCGATGCCTTAATCCTGAATATGTCTATCCAGGTTAAGACATACAGGGGTTGGACAAAATAATGGAAACACCTTAAAATTTCAAACAAATTTATTTCAATATGGGATAGGACAGCCATTGGCAGTAATTACAGCTTGAATTCTATGAGGTATGAACTCATACAAAGTTTGAATTGTTTCCCAAGGAATTTTTGTCCATTCTTCAGCTAAAACAGTCTCCAGTTCTTGTAGTGACGATGGTGGAGGATATCAACTCCTTACTTGTTTTTCTAAAATGCACCTTAAATGTTCAATAATATTGAGATCTGGGGACTGGTGGCCAGATAAGATGTTCAACTTCACTAGAATGTTCCTCATGCCATTCGGTAATAACTTTAGCTGTGTGAATTGGTGCATTATCATTCTGAAAGATTGCATTTCCCTCTGGAAACAGTTCCACAACCATAGGATGAATTTGATCAGATAAAATGCTTAAATAGTCTTGACTATTAATTTTGCCATGAAGGGAAACCATTGGGCCAGCAGATTTCCAAGATATAGCCCCTCCCCCCAGATCATCACAGATCCTCCTCCATGTTTAACAGTTGGAAGAAGGCAGTCTTGGTCAAATGCTTCTTTTGGCTGTCTCCACACGTATACTCAGCTGGTGGTTGGAAATAAGGTAAAGGATGAATTGTCCGAGAAAATAACATTCTTCCACTGCTCTAGGGACCAATTCTGTAGGATTTTACTCCACTCTAAATGCTTTGCAACATTTGTTTTTGAAAGTAGTGGTTTTCTGATTGCAGCCCTCATGGAAAATCTGGCTTTGTGCAGCTCCCAGTGAACAGTTTTTGTGGAAACTAGGTTCTCAAGGTGGTCATTAAGCTCTGCAGTAATTTTGGGAGCTGTACTTTTGTGATCCTTTCTAACAATTCACATAAGAGTCTGACAGTCCCTATCTGAAAGTTTTGGTTCTTTTCTGCAGTTTTGTTTCGACAAGGAGATTTTTTTTCCCTCTTTCTCAAAGGCTGTCATTACTTCTGAGACAGTACTTCTTGATACACCAAACATTTTGGCTATTTTCGTTACGCTAGTGCCTGCCATACAAGCACCAACAATTTGATCTCTTTGAAAGCCCGATAGATCTGTCATTTTAAAGAATTTAATTACCTTTTTCTGATGATGTCCGAAAAGAAACAGCAATTTTAGCAAAACATATTAAGCAACACTAATAATAAATCAAAAGACATAAAAATAAACCAGCTTTTGGCAGTTTTATGAATATTTCAAAATTATGATGCTATGATGCTAGGTGTTTCCGTTATTTTGTCTAACCCCTGTATTTTGATGGGCTGAGATCAACCCAATTTAAGATTTGGGATAAGAGATCTGATTTTAGATCATTATCAGGTGTTTTAATACTGGATGTCTAACATAATCTCAGACTGGATTTTGAAGTAATTTATTATCAGATGCCATATTTTTAGACATATTCATGGCATATTTTTAGACATACTCATACCATATATTTAGACATGTTCATGGTAGTTAGGATTCAATGCCCTAATAGTTATGGTCCCATTACCAAATACAAACATAATGTCTGAGATTGTCCTTCAAATTATAATTATCATCATCATCATCATCATCATTATCATCATTTAACATCCATTGTCCATACTGGCATGGGTTTGACAGTTTGATCAGGGCTGGCAAGCTAGAAGGCTGCACCAGACTCCAGTCTGATTTGGCATGGTTTCTATGACTGGATGCCCTTCCTAACACCAACCACTCCAAGAGTTTAATGGATGCTTAGTACTTTCATATTTATTGCATGTGTGTGTGTGTGTGTGTATCTGTTGATTCACCAGAAGCAATAAATTACAGGGCTCAATATGAGGGGTGCCAAAAAGTTCCTGGCTTTGGGTAAAAGAAAAGACAGGAGAATCAGTTAATTATGATTTTATTCAACATATTCCCTTCTTAGATTTACACACTTATTGCAGTGGTTGTTCAAATTTTCTAAGCCTTGTAAAAAAAACTCAAAAGTTTGGGCCTCCAGCCAGGACTTAAAGCTAGGAACATTTCAGCACCCCCTCGTACAAATGTAAATATTCTTTAATACATTATAACTGTCCCCCGTGCCAGTGGCACGTAAAAAGTACCATCCAAACGTGGCCAATGCCAGTACCCCTGACTGGGCCCCATGCCGGTGGCACATAAAAAGCACCATCCAAACATGGCTGATGCCAGTACCCCTGATTGGCCCCCATGCCGGTGGCATGTAAAAAGCACCATCTGAACGTGGCCAATGCCAATATTCACTGACTGGCCCTGTGCTGGTGGCACGTAAAATGCACTATCCGAACATGATTGATGCCAGGCCTGCCTGACTGGCTCCTGTGCTGGTGGCACAGAAAAAGCACTCACTACACTCTCAGAGTGGTTGGCGTTAGGAAGGGCACCCAACTGTAGAAACATTGTCAGATCAGATTGGAGCCTGGTGCAGCCACTGGCTCTCCAGACCTCAGTCAAACCATCCAACCCATGCCAGCATGAAAAACAGACATTAAATGATGATGTTGAACTGAAAAGCTCTGATTTCCACTACTCTAAGTTGCTCGTTTCTGATCCCCAGCAGGTAAACCAAGCTTGGTTTTCTCATGAATATTCCCTGTTTGAGTATTTTTTGAAGTATGAAATGAATGAAAGTTTGAAGGAAACATCATTATATCCTTTCATTTAGAAACCTTTGTGTACAACATGTGTGAAAACGGCTGCTTCAAACTTAATTTAATTTCTTCTTCTCATGGTAATATTATTATAAAAGTGCCCATGCAATTGAAATCATGAACGTGTTTTACTGTTTAAGCAATATTAAAAAAAAATTCTTTTAAGTAATATTTTTAACTAGCAGTATCGCCCGGCGTTGCTTGGGTTTGTTTCGACCCTTTAGAATTGGAATTTTTGAAAAGTAAAAATTTTGCATTAGGTAGCTTCTTATTCTCTTTTAAGTGAACATTTTTCTGGTTGAAATACACCGAAAAATGGTGACACAGCAGTAAAAAAATTGTAAAAAATAGGGATTTTCATAGAAAAAAAGCACGTTTTTGATGTAAATAATTTTTGGTGTTAACGTGGTCCGATTTGAATTTTATCTTCTATGAAATGAAGAGCAAGCCTTCTTCTATCATACTCTCAATTTTGGTCAACTTGCGCTGCAGGGTCTCGAAGGAGATAGAGTTTGTTGTAGGCTACCAAACCTGCCATACACAGACAACTTCAGCTTTATATAGAGAGAGATTGATGCACACACTCAAGATTATAAATTAATTTGATATTTATCAAGTGATTTTTTTCCCCCCTGGATATATACAGAGTCCTAGATTAGAATTGAACTAGGGACATTTATATCTAAATAAAATATAGTTATGTTGTTATCCTCTAAAGCTACTAGTTGCTCTTTACAGAGAGACAAGGTGTGTTCTTTTGTATAGTAAATGACAGAATGAAGACAGCTGTGGTAATAGTCATGAGCTGTCATGTGAGTTGACCTGTTAAACGGTGGGTGGGGGTGTTGCTTCATATGGCATGTCATTATTAAAGTTCTTTTGTATAAACTCAGTGGAATGTCAACAGGTCAGGATAAGTATAGCCTTGTGATTACTGGTCAGCATGGAATGGTGGATTATATAAAATTTTCTGTGATAAAAGCTCACATTTTTTCAGCATGCCATCAAATTGTAACTAAAGAACAGAAAGACAGAACCTCTGACCCAGAAGATGAAGGTCTCTCTTTCCTGTATGTCATTAATGGCCATGTGATCAATGGCTACAACAATAACTGTTTTCATTTCACTCACTTTTCAATGAAGTTTTTCTCTATGAATCCATTCCTTTTACTCACTGATTTCAACCCTGATTGAAGAACATTTTTTTAAGCAGCAATAAATAAAGATTTCAATCATAGCAAATGCTTTTTAATTCGTCTTTGATATAATAATGCACCGTAAATTAGCACTGATATTCAGGTATGACAAGGTGGTGAAATGGTAGAATCGTTAGCACATCAAGCAAAATGCTTAGCAGCATTTCGTCTCTCTATACACTCTAAGTTCAAATTCTGCCAAGGTCAACTTTGCTTTTTATCCTTTCCAGGTCAGTAAAATAGGTACCAGTTGCACACTGGGGTCAATATAATCAACAAACTCCCTTCCCTCAAAATTTCAAGCCTGTACCTATAGTAGAAAAGAATATTCAGGTCTAGTGGTTATCCATGTTCCCTGGCCAAAATAAACTCTCGTTTGGATCTTTTCACTTTGACCGGCAGATTTTTAAAATAATTTCTTTGTAACTAAACACTTTTAAACTTCGTATACTGGTAGAATGTGTTACATAAAACATCTTTTTCTCTTGGCTTTCTTGAGAAAATTCTGTAGTTTGTAAGCTATTTCTTATTAAATTTCTTGCATTTCGGCAATTTCAACCAATCAATGACGACTATTGAGGTGAATACAATTTCTGCAGTTGTATACGAAGTTTAAAAGTGTTTAGTTACAAAGAAATTATTTTAAAAAGCTGCTGGTCAAAGTGAAAAGATCCTCTCGATTTATAATCTGGTACAAATGTTTGACATATTTAACAGAATTAACAGATTTACCAAATTGGTGACATATTGCCAGTCTGGAAAGACTGAGCTGTTTATATGAAGATAAAAGTAATAAATTTTTATTTACATTTACTGAAAATCTTTCCTGATTTTTAAAAGAATGCTGATACTGTTTAAATCTTACCTTAAATTTATTTCCAGTTAACTGTTTATAATCTTCAGAAACTGAATTATCAGGGACCGTTTGAGCAGGATAGGCTCTAACTGGGCCCCATCTGCAACTGGTCACCATATTGCACACATATGGTTATGTTGCATGTGCCTGGTGTACCCTTATCAGATGGGTAGTCATGATGGGTATATCAGACTTCATATATTTATACCCCAGCATCATTTTGATGGTGTGTGCTACTCTCTCACTAATAATTATAATAATAATAATAATAATGATAATAATAATCCTTTCTACAATAGGGCACAAGGCCTGAAATTTTGAAGGAGGGGGCTAGTTGATTACATTGACCCCAGTAGTCAACTGGTACTTATTTTATCAACCCTGTAAAGATGAAATGCAAAGTTGACCTCAGTGGAATAATAATAATAATGATAATTCTTTCTACTGGAAGCACAAGGCTTCAAATTTGGGGGAAGGGATTAAGTCAATTACATTGACCCCATTACACAACTGGTACTTAATTTATCGACCCCGAAAGGATGAAAGGCAAAGTCAACTTTGGTGGAATTTGAACACAGAACGTAGCGGCAGACAAAATATTGCCAAGCATTTCATCCAGCATGATAACGATTCTGCCAGCTTGCTGCCTTAATAATAATAATAATAATAATAATAATAATAATGTTAGCATAATAATTATATCAATTAAGAAATTCTAATTTATACATCAGGTTTCACAATTAAATTAGGAATCTCATCAATGTTCCATATTGTTTTAATTAACTGGAGGTGTATCACAATGGATGTAATGTTGGCTCAATGTATTTACAACTCTACATTAAAATGTATGAGTATGAGAGAGAGTGTGTTTATTATGTATGTAACTGTTGTTGTGTGAAGGCGCATGGCTCAGTGGTTGGAGCTTCGGGCTCACAATCAAGAGATAGTGAATTCGGTTCCCAGACCAGGTTGGGTATTACATTCTTGAGCAAAACTCTTTATTCTCATGTTGCTCCAGTTCACTCAGCTATAGAAACGAGTTGTGACGTCACTTGTGTCAAGTTGTCTTTTGGCTTTTGGCGTTTCCTTGGACAACATCAGTGGCATAGAGAGAGGAAGCTGGTATGCATGAGCTACTGCTGGTCTTCCATAAACAACCTTACCTGGACTTGTGCCTTGGAGAGGAACTTCCTAGGTGCAATCCCATGGTCATTCATGACTGAAGGGGGTCTTTACCAATTGTTGCTGTGGTTGTTGCGAGTGACTAGCCCCAGGTAAATCTTGATCAAAGCGAATCTATGATCAAAGACATTCCAGCTGTGACCATCCGGTCTTTTTTTTCTATGTGCATGGAACTGAGGACTACATTACCAAGGTGTCCCCTTCCTTTTTAAGAGAGTAGAATGTGATTTAAGGAAATATGGTTGCTATTTCTTGTAAGTTGAATGACCACATAGAGGTTCCCTCATTAACTCAATGTATGTGTGTGTGTGTGTGTGTGTTCAGTAGCTGGAATATCTATCAACATTCATCATTCACCCACACACCAGCCTGAACATTTACACACAAGCAATGATGAATAATGATTAAATGACCTCCTCTTAAACTCACCACCACCACCATCACCACCACCACCAACAACAACAAACCATTTAGCAAGCCTCTGTATGGTTGCTCAACTTGCTAGAAATAAGAGCCAAGTCTCCCTCATGTCACATCACTACTGTCTCACAAAAAGACCCACTGGACCCTGTGATGCCTATTACATAAGGAGAAGATTGGGTGGCCACAGGTAGGATGTCTTTGGTTATAGAGATCTGTTTGATCAGGTCAGAGATGACCTGGTGCTAAATAAAAAACAACACCATCTCTACCATCAGTACTACAACCACTACCACTGCTGCCGTCGCTACTGCCACCACCACAGTTATCAACACTGTTACATTATCAACAACAACAACAACCACTACTATTAAAATGGAGCCTAACGAATCATTAGCATCCCAGGCAAAATGCATCGTGGCATTTTGGCTGTCTTTACATTCTGTGTTTGAATTCCGCCAAGGGCCACTTTGCCTTTCATCTTTTCAGGGTTGATAAAGTAAGTACCAGCTGAGCACTGGGGTCAGTATCATCAGCTTAATCCCCGCTCCTCCGAAACTGCTAGCCTTGGGACAAAATTTGAAGCCAGTATACATTGGCAAGGCTGCAGTTTACTTTGCCAGCCCAGTGGTTCTCAAAGTGGGTGGTATTGGCACCCTGGGGGCAGTGGAAAGATCCAGAAAGGTGTTGGAGAAACGTGGCGTGCTAACAGAGTGGCCAAAAGGGGAGAAATGGACATAAAAAGGTCTGACTTACACAGAGTAGAAATGATATCAAGAATTAAAGAAATTGAATACGAGTTTTACAAACATATGTATGATAGGCTTCGTTCAGTTTCTAACAACCAAATCCGCTCAGAAGGCTTTGATCAGCCTGACGCTATAACAGAAGACATTGCCCAAGGGTGCCATGCAGTGGGACTGAACCTGGAACCATATGGTTGAGAAACAAATCACGGCTTTAACACATTTGATTGTTGTCTGCTGGATCAAAGCTGACCTGGGCCTAAACAAAACCTTCAATACTCTATCACAGGGGATATCTAATGATGTGATCTTGTCATATTTGCATATAACACACCTGTTGCACCTTCAATAATGAAAGTATGAAGACAATGTATTTAGGAGAGTGGGGGTGTCAAGTGGTGGCGGCTGCTTCATGGAATGACAGACATTATAATATCAGGGTGTGTCTTGTTTCTTAAGGCCTGCTGCTACCCTACATCAAATATACAGAAATCATATAAATACACACACACATACATCCATATCCATACACACACCTACATACATACGTTCATGCATAGAAATATACAAATACATACATGCATTCATACAAGTTGGCTGCTCTGGAAACGATCACGCTCGAATGGTGCTCTTGGCACCCTACTAGCATGGGCACAAGTGCCAGTAAGGCGACGCTGGTAACGATCACACTCGAATGGTGCCTTTTATGTGCCACTGGCACGGAAGCCAGTTAGCCGCTCTGTCAACGAAGACCAATTGGTCAAAAGGATTTGGTGGAACTTAGACATTATAACAACCACCAAGTCATCTGAAAGTATCCAATTATCTTCAGGTGCTTTGACCCTGAACCATAACACACTCCTGTTGGTGGGTCAGTAGAGGTGGCCAAATCACTACTCATTATCTCTTTCTGGCTTCCAGCATAACTCCTCTCTTTCTCTCTCTGGCTCCATAACCAGCAAGAGGCTCATGCTGCTGCTGCCTCTCCCATCTTGCGGAGCCATGTGGTTGGGAAGCAAGCATCTTACTACACAACCAGTGCTGGCTCAAGGTACCGGCAACTCAGAGAGTCACTCGGGAGGAGAAGGGTGCCATGTGATAAGGAGCACCAAGGAGGGTGTGACAAAGGCAAGGAAATTTCTACAACCATCAGCTTGTACACGCCAAAGTTCAGCTTGCCTGGGGCACCAGCAAACCTAGGCCTGGCCCGGCACACAGCCATGCCTATATGTCTTTTATCTTTTATTTGTTTTTATCATTGGACAACGGCCATGCTGGGGCAAAACCTTAAAGAGTTTACTTGAATGAGTAGACTTCAGGGCTTATATTTTTTTTAAAGCCCAGAATTTATTCTGTCAGTTTCTTTTGCTGAACTGTTAAGTTACATGGATGTAAACACACCAGCACTGGTTGTCAAGTGGAGGAGGGGGGGGGACAAACACAGACACAAACACACTCATATATATCATCATCATCATCGTTGTCATTGTCATTTAATATCCTCTTTCTATGCTGGCATGAGTTGGACAGTTTGACTGAGGACTGGCAAGCCAGGAGGCTACACCTGGCTCCAATCGGATTTGGCAAGGTTTCTACAGCTGGATGCCCTTCCTAATGCTAACCACTCTGAGAGTATAGTGGGTGCCTTTTACATGCCACCAGCATGGGTGCTAGTCAGGTGGCATTGGCTTCACCCCCACTCAAATGGTGCTTTTTACGTGCCACCGGCATGGGTGGCAGTCAGGCGACACTGGCATCAGCCTCACTTGAATGGTGCTTTTTATGTGCCACCAAGACAGGTGCCAGTCAGGTGGAACTGACAGGCTTCTTTCAGTTTCCGTCTACCAAATCCACCCACAAAGCTTTGGTCAGCCTGAAGTTATAGTAGAAGACACTTGCCCAAGGTGTCATGCAGTGAGATTGAACCCAGCACCATGAGACTGGAAGCAAGTCTCTTACCACACAGCCACGCTTGCTCATGTATGTGTGTGTCTTTGTGTGTGTGTCTGTGTGTGCGTGTGTGTGTGTGCGATGACCTTTTCTATGTAAGAATTAGGATGTATGTATATGTGTATATATGCATACATTCACATATGCAATTAACTACAGTATAAAAAGTAAAACGCTTTTTCACACACATATACCCTGTGCATGCATTCACACACACACACATACATAAACATGTCTCCACAAACCATAAACACACGTCCAAACACATACACACACACACACACACACACACACACAGAAGCAAAAATGAAATCTGACAATTGTCTTGACAACAATTTTGATTATAATTGTGGTGTGACTGGATCTGTTTTTCTAGTTACCACCACCACCGCCATTACTACTACTACTACTACTACTACTACAATAAGGGACCCTGTACAAGGTAGATCGTCAGGCTAGAAATAGCTGCCAAATCTCCTTCATGCCAAATCTTCTTTTCTTCAAACTTGTCTGTATTAGTTAGGGAGAGAATGCAGTCTTAAAATGCCGTTAATTTCTTCGGGACAGTCATTAACGGAATGTCTTAGATCCGCTTCATCAAAGTCGACCAGGATTAAACTACTACTACTACTACTTCCATTAACCCCGCCGTAAGAACCAATTAGAGAACATTTTCGTAGTCACTAGATATGTTAAAAACAGTAGCCTAGTCTCTCTCAAATCAACCGTGTTTAAAAAGCACACATTGGACAATGTAAACTTTCTGTCTCTCTCTCTCTCTCTCGTTCTATCTATCTATCTACCTCTGTATCTAAGATCTCTCTCCCCACCCACTTTCTCCTTCGCCGCTAACGCCACCTCCATTACAACGACCAGATACTTTTCTTTTCCCCTCTTCTTCTTCTAACACATACACACACACACACATACAATACACCCCCTCTTTCTCTCCACCATCACCCACCACAACACCATTACTACTACTACTACTACTCTCCGCACCACATACCAATCAACTCTCCCTCCTCTCTTACCATACACACGGCTACCACCTCCGCCACCACTACCATCACTGCTGCTACCACCACTACTACTACTACTACTGAAACTACGACGAACAACAACAAAAAGCACAGCTCTCTACCACTACTACTACAACCATTATTACTAGCTGTAAATGACCACCAGTCAAAGGAGGTGGCCCATTATGTGCCGTCGTTCTGTTGCATTATTATTATTATTATACGTGAAGAAAGCTGTGCTGTGGGTGAGACGGAGAGAGTCAAGAGACGGTGGTGGTGTTATGCAGTTGGAGCGATTTTACCTTTAGATTCTACACCAGGACAACAAACAAACAAACACTTGATGAGTTGAAAGAGCGAAAGAACGAGAGGAGGTTTGATGCCTTAGTAATGTTGAAGTGGACAAACACAATTGAGTCGTCGTAAGTAAGGCCTCTTAACAGCTACTTCATTCCATTTCGCATCATCTTGTTGTTGTTGTTAGTTGTGAGTTGTTGTTGTCTTGAGTTGAGAGTTAAGTCTTCTCCCTCATCCACCCGTTATCAGCAGCCACCCTACCTAACACCTTCCCCTACGGCATCTGCTTTTAAGTAAGACACCGATGGATTTACAGACATACATAATTTGTATGAGTGTGCTTGGTACATGTGGGATTGTGTGTTTGTGTTTATGTGGTACATGTGTGCATGTGTGTGAGGAAGTGTGAGAGAGAGAGAGGAAGATTTTGTCTCAGTTGTAGGCAAAGATAAACAGATGATTTAGGACTCGGGACGGGACAGCAAATGCAGAAGCTTGTGTGTGATTCTGTGATTCTATGCGAGGTCGTGTGTGGTTCTGTATGTGTACACGTTTGTGAGTGATGTGTGTGTGTGTGTAGGTCATGGAGATAGTGAAAATGGTACTACAGTGACAGATAGGTAGATAAACATGCATTACAGCAGAGATTCTCAATCTTTTTGGGCCACCTCACCACTCATGGACACATAATACCCACAGAGCTTCCACCCCTATTTTTATGTATAAATAAATATTTGATATTTTATTAACTTATATGTACTATGAATCATTTGATATTTAATATATTTTAAAATTTGTATACAATATTATAATATCATAATAAATTCATAGCGTACCCCAATCCGCTGTTTTCCTCCCAACGCCTCATTTTCTCTCCCACCCCCACCCCCAACCGTCCCCTTAGGCAACAGCGCCCACCTGGACCGTCTCGACACCCACCGGGGGTGGGGGCGGTAGCTTCCACTTTGAGAATCTATGCATTAGAGTCTATTACAAATACTTAAACTTGTGCACGAGGAACAGTGAATGCGTATATATGTATACAGACACACACACATATACATACATGCACACGTGTGTGTGTACGTACGTGTGTACATGTTGTGTGAGTGTGTAGAATTTCAAACTCCTAAGTTTTCATTAAACTACAAGGCTCATTGAACTGGTGTACAACAGGTGGAACACTTGACAGACCCATGTACCCTTAATGTAATTAGGGTTACACATTTCTGTTGATACAATGTGACACTGATTTTTTTTTGTACAATCTGTCGGATGGAGCTGTACATAGTTATCCTCAAACCAATTTCATTCACATAGGATGGCTTGGGTAGACACTTGACACACAGACAATGACACTGGCCTTGAATATCACTCAGGGTAATGTTCTCAGAAGGCAGTGAGCTGGCAGAAACGTTAGAACGCCGGGCAAATTGCTTAGCGGTTTTTCGTCTGTCTTTACGTTCTGAGTTCAAATATCGCCGAGGTCAACTTTACCTTTCATCCTTTCGGGGTCGATAAATTAAGTGCCAGTTACGCACTGGAGTCGATGTAATCGACTTAATCCCTTTGTCTGTCCATGTTTGTCCCCTCTATGTTTAGCCCCTTGTGGGCAATAAAGAAATAAGAATGTTACTCAGGGTACTGTTCTCAGAATTTTGTGATATCCAAAAGAAATTCTAAGACACTTGGTCATGCTTGCTCTTTATGCACATGTAAACTTTGTGAAAGTCCATTTGGTGAACTTGACTTGTAGATCAAAGACCAACTTCGTCACAAGCACACACACACACACTCTCTCTCTCTCTCTCATACCGATTCTGTTGGAAGATTAGATTAAAGGCGAGCTAGCAGAATCGTTAACACGCCGGGAGAAATGCTTAGCGGTATTTCGTCTGCCGTTAGGTTCTGAGTTCAAATTCCGCAGACGTTGACTTTGCCTTTCATCCTTTCGCGGTCGATAAATTAAGTACCAGTTACGCACTGGGATCAATATAATCGACTTAATCCGTTTGTCTGTCCTTGTTTGTCCCCTCTGTGTTTCGCCCCTTGTGGGTAGTAAAGAAATAAATATAGGTATATGTCACTATTGAATATTCAGTCCCTGACACTATGATACAATGAGTAGAGAATTGAGGGAACAACTTGAATATACATTGAAATTGAGAGCAATTCCATTTAATCTATTTATCTATGTACACACATATACATACATACAAATCCAAATTAAGACTCCTACAGGCCCTAAGCACTTAAAAGATTTTGGTGCACCCACATATATGTAATACAAAATATAAACAATAATAAACCATAAAATAAATTTCAATTTTTCAAAATGAAACAAAAACCAACAGTAAGATAGAAAATAGTGTTTATTTTTGTATATATTCCCACTTTATTTATATTTGAAGAGTCTTCTATTTTTTTTTTATTGTGTGAAATCTTTGATCAGATCCTCAAAATTAATCTTAGGTGACACATCTGCATCTATACCTATTAAAGATGAGACATACTAAATATTATTGTTGCAAGTTTAAAGTGATCTCCTTTGTGCCCTAAACCATTTATCATTTCCATGGTGCCCACTGCCACTTCCTTTGATGCCCTAAGCACATGCTTATTTTGCTTAGTGGTTAATCTAGCAATGAATACATGCGTGATCATCAATCTAATATATTTACTGCATATGTCCTTTTCACTTTTGTTTTTCCTGTTTTTTTTTATTTTTGATTTATATATTTTTTATTTTATATATTTTATTATTTTTGATATATATATATACACACACACACACACATATATATACGTAAATATATATATATACATATATAAATACATATATGTGCATATACATATATATATATATATATACATATATATATACACACATATATATATATATATATATATATATATATATATATATATCACCGTGACCGACCAGGCTATCAGATGTTGCTACACTTCGCTGGTCACACTGCGCTTCGCATTGTTTTTAGCCTTCAAATGACGCCCTCCCGCTAGCTAAGTGAGCAGACCAACATATATATATATTTGCTTGTGAAGACATGTTGGGGCAAGCGAAATCGAAATCGAATTGAACCAGCCAGGATCCCTGGTCTGGTGGTACGTAAAAAGCACTATCCGACTCGTGGCCGACGCCAGCACCGCCTCGACTGGCTTCCGTGCCGGTGGCACATAAAATACACCAATCTGACCGTGGCCGTTGCCAGCCCCGCCTGGCACCTGTGCAGGTGGCACGTAAAAAGCACCCACTACACTCACGGAGTGGTTGGCGTTAGGAAGGGCATCCAGCTGTAGAAACATTGCCAAATTAGACTGGAGCCTGGTGCAGCCTTCTGGCTTCCCAGAGCCCCGGTCGAACCGTCCAACCCATGCTAGCATGGAGAACGGACGTTAAACGACGATGATGATGATGATGATGATATATATATATATATCATAGATGTGCTGCCTAGGTATGTAAGGTAGACACTGCCTACCTTGAATAAAATAGATCGATAGCAATATTTTCCTCTCATGGCAAAATGTGCATCTAATTCAATAAAATTATGAAGGTTACTCAGATTACTATGCATAAAATGCAAAATATTTTATTCTTTTGTAAATTAGGTGACCATAATTCGCCTCTGCTTTTCAATCTTAGTATCTAAGCTTTGCATTGTAGTATTGTAGTAAACATGCTGTGTACACTCCTACAACATTGTTATCTTTATGTGCTATAAAGGCAGAAGTAAATCTGCCTTCAATTCAATCACATGCCTGTTTTGCTTATTTTTTATGTGTTTTACTGCATAAACATTACCAACTCCCTATGGTGAGTAATTTCTGACAGTACTTGCCTGATATATATATATATATATATATATATATATATATATATATATATATATATATACATACATAAGAACACAAATGGGGTTTAAAATTCATGACAGTTGTTTCAGTAGAATTTAATTGATAAATTATTTATGGATTGCAACATAGCATAGAATCCACCATCTTCAGATAAAATTTTAAACAGATATACAGAGGTGAGATAATATCTTGATGATGACACCTGTTTAAAAGTTTACCTAAAGATAATGAATTGTAAGCTATGATATAATCTATAAACACATCAACAAAATTCAACTGAAACAGCTGTCGTAAATTTTAAACCATATCTGTGTTCTTTTTATATTTACACTGCACCTAGAACCAACATTAGCTGGATCTGTGGTTTAAATTGTATTGGTATTTACATATTTACAACATCCTACCAACAATTAATACTTTCATGGTTGTTTTACCTCATTGTAAACCCTGTTATTATATCTAGCCATTTCTGGCCCATGTTTGTATGTATGAATGCCAATAGTACTTTACAAATATAGTAGCAAATACAATAGCAAACAAACTCAATGCCCAAATAAAACCCAGGTAAATAGGTTACACACCTATACAAAAAGCTTAAGTAGAAATAGAAAAACATACCTCAATAACATAGATACCTCTAGCAATATCGCGTGGTATATAATTCCCTTCAGAAAACAAATAATTTCCAATATACCAAAATTGTTCTATTCAACATTAGCTAAACATTTTCCAAAAGATAGTAAATACCATGGAATATTTAATAAACATAGGTTTAGAGTAGCCCTTTCTAATAGCAAAAATCTAGCACAAATTATAGCAACACACAACACTAGTAGATTAAGCAGTTTCCATATAAACAATAACAACATTAGTAACCAATATAATAATTATAGATTAATAAATAGCAACAATGCCAACATGAGCGAACAACCCATAAGTAACCCAATCAGGTATCAGGATACGAACTATGGTTTGACAACCGATAAAATAGAAGCTTCCTGATCAAACTCCTGCATTAGCCTGAAAGTGGAAAATTTGAATCCTAAAAAGTGCAGTACTCAGAATGTTGTCTATGTGGGAAAGAGTAATAGCTTAGAAGATAGACAGGAGAATTTAGAAATCACTTCTAGTGAAGCTGAAGTGGAAACTATTAATGGAAATAGTGGAACTATCAAATGCAATTTTGCAAGGAACAAGGTCTGTCTGCTTAACTCTAATTGTAGGTATAAAAATATCATATACAGATGTAAGGTTACTTCAGAGAATAGGGAGTATTTCTATATAGGAACTAGCTCATGTTATATTAAACAAAGAATTGCCAATCATTTAAATTCATTAAGATATAGGAACAAAATGAATACTACTAGCCTTAGTATACTAATTTGGGCACTAACAGATAGTAATAATGTATATTTGCTTGCGTAGGAAATAATTAGAAAGCTAAACCTTATAGAATAGGCAATAATAGATGTGCTCTTTGTGTGAAAGAAATGTACCAAATTTTCACTTCTAAATTTACTCTTATAAACACAAAACAGGAACAGACTACAAGATGTCCACACTTGAGAAAATATATGTTTAAAATATTTAATAAACACAACTCACCAGCTATAGTAATTATGTTAGTTACAATAATGATTGTAATAATTAATAATATTTATACTATACTACTAATAATAATGTGGAAGCACATGGCCTAGTAGTTAGAGCAGCAGACTCGCAGTCGAGGGATCGTGGGTTCAAATCGCAGACCAGGCGATGAATAAACATGTTAAAACCACACTTCAACTGTAATACCAGTAGTGGTGATTATAAGAGGAGAATTCAATTTGATTTAAAAAGCAACACTACCACTTTCAGCTGAATGCTAACGCAAAATGCTTGTTTGAATAAGTTCACTTTGAAAATGTCGTGATGGACCCTTGATGAAATTGCAGTGACTAGGATGCATAATTGCATACAGAGCAATGTGCAGTCGCTGCAGACAATACATATGTAGGTTAGTGTTATATATGGTGTAGAAAACTTTGCACTAAAAAAGTTTCGAATGTGAATAAATTTATCTCCATTCTTCATTGTCAATTATATATATATATATATACATATATATATGATTGGATTTAGTTGACAGAAGCTGAAAGCAACCCAACATATGTGCATGTGTACATATATATATATATATATATAGAGAGAGAGAGAGAGAGAGTTGAGGTGTGGTCTGTTAAGACCGTATAAGAGTACATTCACCGTTAGAATTCCCAAATTGCCAGTAGTATTCTTATGGTATGCTACCAATTCTAGTCTAAGGTATTCATCATGTGGGAAAATAAAAAGTAAAAAGTAAAAGAGTCAAAAGAAGAGTAAGTACGGTTAGGCAGCTTTTTAATCATTACAAATGTTTCGATACATAGAGATCCTCGTATATACAGAATTTAAATTAAATTATGCAACGATTTACCTGTATGAGAAGATCTATATGTGCCTCCCCAGGCAATACTCAGTTGCTGTCTCGGTAAGTAAATCTAGATTTTCATGCTACAACATTCACGGCTTCTTTAAATCCTGTATATACAAAGATCTGTATGTATCAAGACATTTGTAGTGATTAAAAAGCTGCCTAACCATACTTACTCTTCCTTTTGACTCTTTTTGACTCTTTTACTTTTTACTTAATATATATATATATATATATATATATATATATTAAAAAAGATGTGGAACACGAGTTGTGATATATAAAAAAAGGAAATGAAGAAAATGCTGACAAAATAATTTAAGTAAGGGAGAGTGTATTTAATTAGGTGAAAGTTCTTTTTTTAAACAAAAAAAGAGAAAAATTGGGTTAGAATACAATGTTCATTTTTTGTGAATGATTTCAGTGTATAAGAAAAAAAAGTAAGAGTCTTTTACAGTGTTCTGTTTCAGAGTAAGATATTTAGTAAAAGCGTGTAATATACAGTTTTTTGTGGAAAAGTTCAATGTCAGATTTCAGTGTAGGATAAAAAAAGTAAGAGTTTACCGGTTGCGCATTTGTTATGCTTATCAAAAGATATTTTGAGTGAGATAGAGTTCCTTTCTGATTGATTTTTTTCTCTTTTTTTCTCTATTGTATTCTAACCCAATTTTTCTCTTTTTTTGTTTAAAAAAAGAACTTTCACCTAATTACACTCTCCCTTACTTAAATTATTTTGTCAGCATTTTCTTCATTTCCTTTTTATATATATATATATATATATATATATATCATCATCATCATTTAATGTCCACTTTCCATGCTAGCATGGGTTGGACGGTTCAACTGGGGTCTGGGAAGCCAGAAGGCTGCACCAGGCCCAGTCTGATCTGGCAGTGTTTCTACAGCTGGATGCCCTTCCTAACGCCAACCACTCCGTGAGTGTAGTGGGTGCTTTTTACGTGCCACCGGCACAGGTGCCAGACGAGGTTGGCAAACGGCTACGATCAAATGGTGCTTTTTACGTTTGCAGGTATAACTCTATAGTTCAGAAGTTTGTTTCCAGCCATGTAGTCTTAAGCTCAGTCCCACTGCTTGGTATCTTGAGCAAGTTTCTTCTTCTCTCTCTCCCTAAGCCAACCAAAACCTTGTGAATGAATTTAGTTGACAGAAGCTGAAAGCAACCCAGCATATGTGTGTGTGTATATACATACGTATATATATATATATACTCCAATGCGACCGTACGACAGGCACCCATGCCAACCCCCTTTGCTTGTGAAGACATGTTGGGGCAAGCGAAATCGAAATCGGATTGAACCAGCCAGGATCCTTGGTCTGGTGGTACGTAAAAAGCACTATCCGACTCGTGGCCGATGCCAGCACCGCCTCGACTGGCTTCCGTGCCGGTAGCACATAAAATACACCAATCTGACCGTGGCCGTTGCCAGCCCCGCCTGGCACCTGTGCAGGTGGCATGTAAAAAGCACCCACTACACTCACGGAGTGGTTGGCGTTAGGAAGGGCATCCAGCTGTAGAAACATTGCCAGATTAGACTGGAGCCTGGTGCAGCCTTCTGGCTTCCCAGAACCCTGGTCGAACCGTCCAACCCATGCTAGCATGGAGAACGGACGTTAAACGATGATGATGATGATGATGATATATATATATAGTCAATTCAAATAAAGAAATAAAATTAACAGACAAGAGGATATGCACAAGGAATGTATTAGCTTGAAGCTCTGTAAAAAACGAGTTTTGACATTTCAAGTATAGCTCTTCATTGGAAAAGAAAAAGGAAAAAGTCTAAAGAAAGAAAAGAAATCACCAACAGCATGTGTATACATATATACATGTGTGTGTGTGCATATATGCATATACATAGCTTAGAAATGTCATATATGGGCATAGATAAGCTCACTCTGTAACTCTCAGGTCATCCCATAAGTTCTGTCCGATTTTACGTTTTTTAAAATTGAATGAAATTTAATAGTATTTTAGAATGTCTAATGGAATTAAAATTTATTTTCATACATTTGTGTACATTTAAACTAATTAAATATTATTTTACAGAATAATAGAATTAAGATTTCTTTGATTAAAACCCTTTCTAACATGGAAGTATCCAAAGAGCATTTAAAGCACATAATGCTTTATGAGTACAAGAAAAAGGAAACTCTGCAGCCGAAGCGACTCGAAACACACTCAGTTTATGGGAAAGAATGCTTGAATGAAAGAACTTGCAGAAGATAGTTTGCAAAATTCAGAAGTGGAGATTTCAGCCTTGAAGATGAAGATCGAACAGGACGTCCAATTGAGTTTGATGATAAATCCTGCATTATCAGTTGAAGAATTGGTAATAGAGCTTAGTTCAGACCATACAACTGTTCATCGTCATTTTCAACAACTTGGAAAGGTTCCTAAACTTGGAAAATGGGTGCCTCATGAATTGTCCGAAAGCAACCGCAAATCCTGAGTTGACATCTGCTCTTCTCTCCATTCTCGTGAACTCATTTCACCCATTTTGGATAGACTTGTGACTGATAACAAAAAAATGTATCTTCTATCGAAATGTTAAATGTCGTAAATAGTGGCTTGGTAAAAGGGGAAAAGCTCAACCACAACCGAGAAGGGAACTTCATGGGAAAAAAGTTCTTCTCTCTACCTGGTGGGATTGCAAAGGCGTAATTCACTTTGAATTGTTACCACCTAATGCAACAATCAATGCTCAAGTCTACTGTCAGCAATTAGAGCGTTTGAACCAAGCTTTGAAGAAAAAAGACCCGCTTTAGTGAATTAAAAAGGAGTGATGTTTCATCAGGACAATGTGTGATCCCACACTGCAAAGATCACATCACAGAAGATCGAAGTGCTTGGTTGGGAAAAAATTCCTCATCCACTTTATTCTCCCGACCTTGCTCCTTCAGACTAGCATTTGTTTCGTAGTTTACAGAATCATTTGGGGTGACATAACTCCTCGCAAGCCAGGAGGAGGTCGAAACTGACATTTCAGAGTTCTTCGTTTTGAAACCAAAAGAGTTTTACATTGAGGGGATTAAAAAGCTTGTAAATAGATGGAAAGAAGTCATAGATAATTAGGGAAAGTACATTGATGATTAAATTTTGATTAAATGTAACATTTGATCACTTGTTTTCTTCTTTCAAAATTCAGACAGAACTTATGGGATGACCTGATATATAGTATTGGTTTTATTCTTGTTGTATGACACCTTGGACAACCACAAAGCCACACACCTACACACTCACACACATAAACACATGCACACACACACTCACACATGCATGTATATGTGTATTTTTGCATTTGTCACCCACCCACCCCTGCAATCACTTGACAACCTGTGTTGGTTTGTTTATGTCCCTGTAACTTAGTGGTTCAGCAAAAAAAGACTGATAGAATAAGAACTAGACCTGAAAATAAGAACTGGATTTGATTTATTTAACTAAACCTTCCAAGATTGAGATAGTGCCCCAGTATGGCCACAGTCCAGTGACTGAAATGAAAATAAGATCTAAAATTTACATGGATATAAACATGGATGTTACAACAGACATGGCCAGGATGTTAAAAAGTGTTTTTGGAACCCGTGTCTTCAGGTTCAATCCTAAGTATAAAAAAACAAAGTCAGTGGGGCAGTGAACAATAGTTATTTCTAATCATAAAGCATGTGGAGGCACATGACCTAGTGGTTTGAGCAGCGGACTTGCGGTCGAGGGATCGCGGGTTCGAATCTCAGACCGGGTGATGTGTGCGTTTATGAATGAAACACCTAAGCTCCATGTGGCTCCAGCAGAAGGTAATGGCGAACTTCTGCTGACTCTTTCACCACAACTTTCTCTCACTCTTTTCTCCTGCATCTTGCAGCTCACATTCGACGGACCGGCATCCCGTCCAGGTGGGGAACCTATATGCCATGGAAACCGGGGAACTGGCCCTAATGAGCCAGGCGTGGCTCGAGAAAGAACAAACAAATAATAATGCATGGCACCTTCAGACATTGAGTTGTAACTTATTTCTTTACTACCCACAAGGGGCTAAACACAGAGGGGACAAACAAGGACAGACAAATGGATTAAGTCAATTATATTGACCCCAGTGCGTAACTGGTACTTAATTTATCGACCCTGTAAGGATGAAAGGCAAAGTCGACCTCGGCGGAATTTGAACTCAGAACGTAACGGCAGACAAAATACGGCTACGCATTTCTCCCGGCGTGCTAATGTTTCTGCCAGCTCACCGCCTGTTGGTCACTTCCTTGCTTGAGACTTTGGCAGATGAAAATTTTACGTGAGCTGAGATGGGTGAGAAAGGCTGAAGTCAAAGTTACTCATGTAAGGTAGATTGGACTGTAGAGGTGTGAGGTAATGGCAGAGAAAGTTTTTATTGTGCCAAGGAAACCTTGATATTCCACAAGGCCACCAGAAGTTACTTGACAATAGCAGAGAGAGAGAGAGATAATTGTAGATAGATGTAAATAGACAGATATTAATATATACAAATTAAAATAGATATACAGAGAACAGAAATACTCATGTATACACAGCTTTCTCTCTCATTTTAACACGTGTGTGTGTATGTGTGTGTGTGTATAAGCACACACACACACATACACGCAACAGATATTCGTACATACACAGAAGTGGAGAGGGAGAGGGGGTACAGAGACACATAAAACTTACACTAAAACATTATCATACTTGTCAACTTTGATGGAATGTTTATTTAAATTTAGCTATGGCTAATATTTTCCCACTCGTAGTAACATAACAACTATAGGTGTGTGCGTGTGTGTGACTTTATATATACAACTATACAAGTAACAGGACGCATACATGCTTCTGGGTAGAGTTGTTGGTTGGATACGAAATCTGATCAACAGCAACCCATAAACCTGTGGAGCATCCTGGTATCAGAGGAGTCGGTACCTAAGGACCATGGACAGTGTCCATGTCTCACAACTATAGAGCAGGACAAGGAGGACCAGAGACCTAAATGCCCGAGGCCTGCACTGATATCAGTTGTCAAGCGATATTGTGGTGAGGAGGACAAACACAGACACACAAACATATACTGGTAGCCACTACACACATTTTTTTTCTCTCCTTGTTTCTCTCCTTGTTTTTTTCTGTCCCTTTCTGTAGAAAAGCGTAGGCTCAAAACGTAAAAGACCTTTTCAATTCCTGAGTGTTATACTAATACATCTGTTTGTTTTCTGCACCACCTGTCTTTGTCTTTTGATTTTTTCGTGAACTCTCCCTATATATACATATACAACGGGCATCTTCTAGTTTCCATCTACCAAATCCACTCACAAGGCTTTGGTCAGCCCAAGGCTATAGTAGAAGACACTTGCCCAGGTGCCATGCAGTGGAACTGAACCCGGAACCATGTGATTGTAAGCAAGATACTTACCACACAACCACTCCTTCATGTGTACAATGAATTTGAGTGTGTATGTGTGTGTGTGATCATAGTCCTCATCATCATTGTTGTAAGGCCCACTTTTCTGCACTTGCATGGGTCAGGAAAAATTCCCTGAACCATTCAAGCAATTTCTTGTGCACAGGTGCTCTTCCTATTATCAAACATTTCACATTTCCAAAGAAGGTAATATTTCTCCAACTCATTCAAGCATGCAAACAGTATAGTGGCTGGACATATTTTCATGGCAGATTGCAAACTGTTGACATCATTTTGTATGATGGCAACTAAAACACACACACACATCTATAATCAAAATTCAGAGAGGTGACAGATGAAATATGTATTTCATTTGCAGACAGCTGTTTCATAATAAGTCACCAGTTACATCAGTGATGTTGAAACATCCTACAGACATAAAATATAAACATACGTATAAATGTGCATATATATATAGTTGTGTTGTAACATAATGAATAGGATTTCTAATTTCTCAGAGCTTACTCTAAGTTCTGTCTCATTTTCTGAATCCCTATTCCTGTTGTGTGTGTGTGTGTGTGTGTGTACATGGTTTGTATATTTATATAACTTTATATATGTATGTATGTGTGTATGTGTATACATATATAATATATATCATATGTATATATCATCATCATCTTCATCATTATTTAATGTCCGGTTTCCATGCTGGCATGGGTCGGACTGTTTGACTGAGATCTGGAGAGCCAGCGGCTGCACCAGGCTCCAATCTCATCTGGCAATGTTTCTACAGCTGGATGCCCTTCCTAATGCCAACTACTCCAAGAGTGTAGTGGGTGCTTTTTACGTACCACTGGCACATTCAGATGAGGCTTTTTACATTCCACTGGTACAAGAGCCAGTCAGGTGGACCTGGCATCAATCACGAATATATATATATATATATGTATATACACACACATCATTGTTCAACACCTGCCTTCCATGCTGGCATTGGTGGGACATTATATATATATATATATATATACACACACACACACACACACACAGGGTTGGCCAAAAGTCATCCATCAGTAAATCAAAATATCCATAAAACTATCTGTAATTCTGTATTGACTTGAATGGAAAAATGTGTCGCTCAAGAAGGACTTCAGTTTGAACAATTTTCATGATGTTTCATATTGAGATGCTTTTCTTAAATTCATTCAATCGTTAAATGGTTTTAATTTACTGTCAGATGACTTTTGGCCAACCCTGTATATATATATATATATATATATATATATATATATATATCTTGTAACAAGCAACATCAAAAGAAGATGAAATGATGGGGGCATGTTATGAGACAAATCATGTATATACATACACTGGGTAGTATATTATATATACTTGAATGCGTAAGAATATAAATATGGATATATATGAGTAAAATGATGTGATTGATGTCATTTTGTGTACTGGGTGTCAACAATGAAACATAAAATTGTCACAGCTGAATAATAAAAGGAATGAGGTATCTAGTCATGAAAGTATATTCTATAACAAAGCTCATGATATCACTGCTACCATTGAATTTAAGTGAATTAGTTGTGCATACATAACAATTTTTTTATGTCTGATATATGTACCTACAGATATGTGTGCGTGAATTTGTGTGGTAATTAAGAAAATATGTTAGTGGGCCATGATAAATTCTCATGAGTTTTCATATGAGGCATATATATATATATATAGCGCCACCTTGAGTGTCAATGCCAGCACCGCCTTGACTGCTGATACCAGAGCTGCCTTTAACTGGCTCCCGTGCCAGTGGCACCTAAAAGGTACCATCCAATCGTGGTTGATGCCAGCCCCCTCTGGCCCTTGTGCCAGTGGCACATAAAAGAAGCACCCACTACACTCTCGGAGTGGTTGGCGTTAGGAAGGGCATCCAACTGTAGAAACACTGCAACATCAGACTGGAGCCTGTTGCAGCCTCCTGGTTTCCCAGACCCCAGTTAAATCGTCCAACCCATGCCAGCATGGAAAACGGACATTAAGTGATGATGATGATATATACATTAGACTAGGGTCTGGTGCAGCCTTCTAGCTTGCCAGCCCTGGTCAAACCATCCAACCCATGCCAGCATGGACAACAGATGTTAAATGATGATGATGATGATACACATGCCAGTGACACATAAAAGAAGCCGATGCTGGGGACATGTAAAAAATACCCTGTACACTCTGCTGAGTGGTTGGCACCAGGGAGAGCATCCATTCTGGGAAACCAAGTCAAACCAGACTGGAGCCTGGTGCTGCTCTCTGACTTACCAGCACCAGTCAAACCATCTTACCCATACCAGTATAGAAAGTGGCCATTAAATGATGATGATGATTATATCTATTATATAAAATCTGTTCTGTCTGTCTGTGTGTGTGTCTTATAGGATCTCGGGCATCCTCCATCCAGTCGCGCTCAAATTTGATATGTAGTTACAGACGGTATCAGGGTGTGTATAAGTCTTGAAAAAATTACAAAACTCGATTCCAGGTGAGAATGCGATCGATAAAGCCGTGGGAACGTGCATTTGTAAGCGCAAGTACATCAGCTGTTGCGATCGGTATTATGCGTACATGAGAAAAATGTATGTGCAGTTTGCACAAAAAAAGCCGGCTGGCTTGAAATAATACCACAAAATGGAACGGTCGGACAAGTTGTTTTGAGAAAATTTGGTTTAAATGTTTGACAACTCAGCATCGTCCATTGGACGGGGTACATTTTGCTTGTATATATATATATAATAATTTGAGGGAATATTATTCCTAACTTACAGGGAAAAATTCAATTTAGAAATACTAAATCAAATTTCACAAAATATAATATATATTTATAAAAATTAGAAAAAAACCACTTTTTATCAATTCAAAATGAACAATTAAATTACACCATCTAGAAAATTACATATAATAGAAATATTAAATATAATATAACAATGTAATTTTCTAGATGGTGTAATTTAATTGTTCATTTTGAATTGATAAAAAGTGATTTTTTCTAATTGTTATATATATATATATATATATATATATATACCACTGTTCCCATCAACCAAAACCACTTGCAAAGCATTGTTTGTCCTAGGCTACAGTAGAAGACTCTTAGCCAATGTGCTGCATTGTGTGGATCCAAGAGCACATAGTTGCAACATGAACTTCTTAACCACACAGTCATGCCTGCACCTATCATAGATATTATTCAAATACAGTTTAAGGTTATCAGCCAAAAAAGGTGTCTGTGTCATTAGTTTTTTTCACCTTCTCTGCTGATTCTGTAGTGTGTCTTTTGTTCTTCCATAACATGACTGACAAGGACTTTCCTGCAAGAAAAGCATAAAAGATAAGCTGTTAACCTAGAAAATTCCTGTTGGTTGTCTAATTCTGTAAGAGCCTCTTGTAATTACTTCAGTTCTTATCAATAGCTTGGTGGACCGTTTGATTGTCAGTCTTTTAATGGCATTAAGGCTGCAAACTGACAAGATTGTTAGCATTCTAGGCAAATTGTTTAGCAGCATTTTGCCTATTTTTACATTCTATTCTAACACACATGTCACCATCATCATCATCATCATCCTTCAATGTCCATATTTCACCCTGGTATGAGTTGGACAGTTTGACAGAATTTGATAGATTCAAGGACTGCATCATGTGTCCTTTTTGGCATCATCTCTACTGCTGCCCTTCCAACAGTACCTCCGTGTGTGTGTGTGTGTGTGTGGTTGGTTGGTTGAGGATAGATATAGCTGAAAATAGAAAGACAAGATTCAACTAAATTAAAGAGTTTTATCAAGCACTCTATCACTTTTGCTATTATACAATAGTTGGGATTCAAAATATTGGCTTACTTCACTACAAGACAGAAATAGTAGCTTTGGTAACTACCCCACACTTGCCCTCAATAAATAACTGGAATTGCCCTTTTCTGGGCAATTCTGCTTAGCCCTTGTTTAACCCTTTACAATTCAGATTATTCTGTCAAATGTAATTCTTACTTATTCATATTGTTTCTCATTAATCAGGCATTGTCTTGTAGTTTCAACATTTCAGTGATGTGATTACTTTTTTACTTGTTTCAGTCATTTGACTGTAGCCATGCTGGAGCACCACCTTTAGTTGAGCAAATCGACCCCAGGACTTATTCTTTGTAAGTCTAGTACTTATTCTATCGGTCTCTTTTGCTGAACTGCTAAGTTACAGGGACGTAAACACACCACCATCGGTTGTCAAGCGATGTTAGGGGACAAACATAGACACACAAACATATACAAACACATATATATATATATATATATATATATACATATATACGACGGGCTTCTTTCAGTTTCCATCTACCAAATCCACTCACAAGGCTTTGGTTGGCCCGAGACTATAGTAGAAGACATTTGCCCAAGGTGCCATGCAGTGGAACTGAACCCGGAACTATGTGGTTGGTAAGCAAGCTACTTACCACATCCACTCCTGTTTATTTTTACTAGGACATTGTAGAACAGGTGTGAGAAGTTGGATCTGGCCAGTTTGAACATAAGACAGGTAGAATGTTTAGGATGGATTTGGCTGGTTTAAATCCTAAAGGATTAAATGTGTGCGGTGCCTGAGAAAAGAACTACCCTGCAGGTGGGTGCCAGTCCATCATATGTAACATTTCCATGTAGTACTTGTACCTTTCATGTAACATCTTAGGAGGAGTGGTGGCCAGTAAAGGAGCCTCTATATGATTATCTGTTCTATTAGAATCAACAGTCAAATTTTCTTCAAAGCTCACATTTTATTTAAGGCCTCTGTCAGTCAAGCCCAATTGTGCATCTGTGCAAGGAGGGTCAAGATTTTTTTTTAAAAGATTGGTATTTGCCCCTGGATGTATGTCTATCCACTCCATGCCTCTTATCTTTATTCAATGAAAATGCTGCTGACTTGGTCCCCTACAGCTTGGTGCTAGTGTTGTCACAAAAATGAAGGAACATTAGTGGGTAGAGTATTTAACTCACAATCATGAGGTCATGAGTTTGATCCCTGGTGATTCCCTAGTCCACTCAGCAGGTAAAAATGAGCAGTACCTGTATTTCAAATGGCCTAGTTCGTCACACTAAATCTGCCTAAGAACTACCTTAAGGGCATGCATGTCTGTGGTGTACTCAGGCACTTGCATGTTAATTTCAGGAGCAGGTTGTTTCGTTGATCAAATCAACTGGAACCCCCACATCGTCATATCTGACGGAGTCCCAGTTTTTTTTTTTTTTTTTATCTTGATGGAACTCATAAAGCCAGAACAAATATTGTGAGGTATCTTACTTGCTCCTCCAACAATTCTGTCGACAGTCCTAAAGCCTGATACATTCTTACCAAGCTTAAAATGATGAAAGCAAATTTGACCTCATCAGGATTCGATCTCTGAATGCAGAGGTCTGGAACTAATAACTGTAAATCTATCAATCAATATTCTGCTCTAATGACTCTGCCAACTCACCACTTTTGGTTCACTCTACTTTCTCAAAATAGTTTTATAAGATCCGTGGGTGAACTAAGTTGATGTGGAATATAGGGCAGTGGATTTGAACATAAGTCTCCTGGACAGCTAGACAACATACCACAACCACCCCCTCAATCAGCCATCTTACTTTGGGTAAATACGAGAACAGAGACAGCTGCAGATCTTTGTTTAATTGTAAACATCATCATCATCATCATCATCATCACAGACACCCACTGCAGACTAACAAACACACACCACACACACACACTCATACACACACATGTACACAAACTCTTTAAAGTCACAGACGCTGACATAACTACTTACACACACATAAAAACACTTGTATCCAAGCTAACATGCACACACACACGTGCGCATGCATTCACATACTTACACTAACGAACACATACATGTATCCATTATTTTACTGTTAAATTAAGTCCATCTGGTAACAGGCTCCATTGTTTCATGTCTGTGTGTCCACCAGTCATCCTCCACCTGGGGCAGCTGGTTAGTTCAGTGTAATCGCCAGCTTCAGGTAGAATAAGCAGAAGTGATGGTGGTGGTGGTGGTGTGGGGGGATTAGATAATTGATGGCATAGATGGGGGAGTGGTTTTTAAGTAATAGGGAGGTGGGATAGAGAGAGACACAGACAGACAGACAGAAAGATAGACAGACATAAAGACAGACAGACAGAGACAGATGGGCAGGCAGGCAGACAGACAGTTAGATGGATGAGAAAGAGAGGAGATAAGAAAATGAGAGGCAGAGTGAGACAGATAATCCACTTATAGGAGAGAGGGAAAGGTAGAGGGAGAAGAGAGAAAGAGAGAGAGAGGGGGAGCAAGGAGACAGAAAGAAAGAAAGAAAGAAAAATAGAGGAGAGAAATGAGTTACAGACGCAAAAGACTGTGTTGGGGGTGGGGTATAGAAATAGAATCGTGGGGGTGGGGACAGTTGTAAGTAGAGTGGGTGGCTGAGAGAAGTGGGGAAGGAGAAATTCTGGAATATAGAAAGACATGTGAGAGAAAGGAGGAGAGAGAGAGATACAGACAGAAAAGGATATAACAATGTGATTGAGAGGATATACACACACACACTGTCTCTCCCTCTCTCTTCTCTTTCCCTCTCTCATCCTCTCTCCATCTATCTATCCTCCCTCTCTCCCTCTCCCTTTCTCGCTCACTCTCTCTCTCACTCCTTCCTTCTCTTGTATCTATCCCACCCTCATACTTCCTCTCTCTCTATTTATCTATCTATCTCTTACACACATACACACACATTCCTACATTCCCCAACATCCTTATCCTTGTCTATAGTTTGAGGCGGAACTCCATACAACACTAATCTGAACATTTGTAAATTATCATGCTGGGAATCGGACACAATATTATGCCAAAAGAGACCTTTTTACTCAATCAATTCTCTTTTGCAGACACAAATTGTATAGCACCTTTGCTCACTATGTAAAACCATTATAATTTATCTTAAACTTAGCTAAAATTCTTTATTTTCACACTACTTCTCTCCTACAACTCACACTACCTTACTTCAAATTTTGGTTTTCCCACATTTTTGTGTCTATTGCCTCTGCTTTGTTAACTGAGAACAACTACCTCATCTTAACAATTTCATCTGGACTTCTCACTTATTGCACACCTATGACATAATGTACATGCCACCCAAGAATATGGCTATTATGGATTATTGAAACAGCTGTTGATATAAGACATTACATAATTTATATATATATATATATATATATATGCTTTCTTTATATTCTAATCTGTATTTTGTGCTCCATGTAAATACATGTCTTGTGTCTAAATGCATATATACATTTCTATATATTTCTATATATGTGCATATATGTACACACACACATATACAAACACATACACATATATGTACAATACATTCATACACTTATATATACATATTTATACACACACACACACACACACACATATATATATATATATATATTATATATATATATATATATATATGCTTTCTTTATATTCTAATCTGTATTTTGTGCTCCATGTAAATACATGTCTTGTGTCTAAATGCATATATACATTTCTATATATTTCTATATATGTGCATATATGTACACACACACATATACAAACACATACACATATATATGTACAATACATTCATACACTTATATATACATATTTATACACACACACACACACACACATATATATATATATATATATATATATATATATATATATATATATATATTATATATATATATATACACCTATCTCTCTCTCTCTCTCTCTCTCTCTCTCTCTCTCTCTGTATATATATATATAAATTTAGATTTAAAATAATAAGGGTGAAAAATTGAATATTAATTTGATTAATATCAATTTAAAACCAGTGGTCTAGTATACTGAAAAATCTGAAGATTCAGAAAAATTTTATTACATACATATAAGAGGGATGACCACTAAATGGACATCCATTATGCTGGAAGTAGACCCCCTTTGGTCTTACCACTAAGAAAGGATTGTTCTCAAGAACATAAATTTTCTTGAGAACAATCGTTTCTTAGTGGAAAGACCATAGGGGATCTACTTCTAGCATAATGGATGTCCACTTAGTGGTCATCCTTCTTATATGTATGTGTATATATATATATATATATATATATATATATATATACTAGCTGAATGATCCAGCATTGCCCAGGTTACTGCTGTTCTTATTCAGATTAGTAAACAACAAATATAAAGATATATTCTCATAATTATTTCAAAATATCTATATTTTATTAAAACAATATCCAAATTGTAATGATAACATAATTTTAAACTGAAAATTTGTCAATGTTAAAGCACCTCAGGGTAAACAATATTCATTGTGTAATTTTTTTGTTGGTGTGAAAATGGATTGCTGCTGCTTCCAACTCATGACCAAGCAGCATAGATTTAGCCACGGGAGAAGCATGCAGTAGAGAGATCAAATCCAGCTACCTTGAGGGATTCACCCTGAGATTTGTTAATTGAAATAACAAAACTTAGTTTGACTGGAAACTGAAGCATCTTAAATTCAAATGGAACATCTGTAGGTATGAGAGGAATTTTTGGAATATAGACATTTTCTCCTTTGTGACTACCTGTTATGATTGTTGCCTCTAGGACATTTGGAGTCGTTTTGGAAATTCTTTGATACAGTTATAATATTTGGATAGAAGATTTTTTGCTCAGAGTTAGGACTGAGAAAAGAACCTTTTTAGAAAGTCGAAAGGCACCAACTTTTGGGAAGAGATTTCACAAAATGTGTGTGGCTTTTGCTTTTATAGATGTGCAAGCGCTTTTTCAGTTCTACACACACACACAAATATATTTACACACACACACACACTTTAGAATAGGTTCATCACACCCCTGCATGTCCTAAATGGTCACTAAATAGACTGGTAATGAAAAGGGCATCTAACCATAAAACTCTGTCAGAAAAACATCCAACCCATGCCAGTATGGACAACAGATGTAAAACACCAAGGATATGGTGATTTAGGAAAATTGTTAGAGCAGTGGAGAAGATATTGTGTGGGGGTTATTTTTCTGACCCCACCCCCATGCTTCATGATTGAAAATCCAGTCAAGGTCAACTTTACTTTTGCTCCCTCTAGGGCTGACAAATTAAGTACCAGTCAATCATTGAAACAACACCATCCACCTCCCACCTCTCTCTATATATATATACTGTGATATGAGAAGGCTCTGGGGGACCACCCACAGGGTATCTGATGTCAGAAAGGGTAGCAGATGACCCTACAGAGATAACTGAGCCACTCTCATTCCAGAAGTTTCTAGTTATAGATGACAGATTTTATTAGCAATATAACAAAGGCTAATGGCTGAGTAGAATAGTCAAAGCATCAGACAAAATGCCTTGTGGTATTTAGTTAGAGTTCTCTACATTCCAAGTTCAAATCCTGCCGAGATAATTCTTTTAATTGTTTCAGTCATTTGACTGCGGCCATGCTGGAGCACTGCCTTTAGTTGAACAAATCAACCCCGAGACTTCTTTGTAAGCCTCGTACTTCATCTATCAATCTCTTTTGCCGAATTGCTAAGTTATAGGGACATAACCCCACCAGCATCGGTTGTCAAGTGATGGTGGTGGGGACAAACACATACACACACACACATGCACACATATATGTATATATACGACAGGCTTCTTTCAAATCCACTCACAAGGCTTTACAGAGTGTACTGGGTGCTTTTTACATGTCACCAGCATGAATGCCTTATATGTTTTAAGCATGAATGCTTTGCACATGCCCCTGGCACAGGTGCTTCTTACTTAGCACCAGCACCAATTTCATTCATACATGTCTTCTTCTAAACTTCACATGGTTCCCGGTTCAGTCCCACTGCGTGGCACCTTGGGCAAGTGTCTTCCACTATAGACTTGGGCCAACCAAAGCCTTGTGAGTGGATTTGGTAGACAGAAACTGAAAGACGTCTGTCATG
This sequence comes from Octopus sinensis, assembly GCF_006345805.1. Taxonomy (NCBI): domain Eukaryota; kingdom Metazoa; phylum Mollusca; class Cephalopoda; order Octopoda; family Octopodidae; genus Octopus; species Octopus sinensis. The sequence goes on from NC_043000.1 coordinate 114,862,278, forward strand.
TGTGTGTGTGTGTGTGTATATCTTTGTCCCCACCAGCATCGCTTGACAACTGATATTTGTGTGTTTATGTCCCCATAGCTTAGCAGTTCGGCAAAAGATACCGATAGGATAAGTACTAGGCTTACAAAGAACAAGTCCTAGGGTTGATTTGTTCAACTAAAGGCAGTGCTCCAGCATGGCCACAGTCAAATGACTAAAACAAGTAAAAGAATAAATGGACAGAGGCTTTGCTGAAGTTTTTTGAAACAGTTGAAAGGTATTATTAGGTTAAGATGACATTTTACATATTAAAGGTGTCAAACGTCAGACAGATTATGGTGACAGATGTCTAATATATTTTTACTTTCATTGATTGATGTGGACAATGAGGATGTTAAGTACGTCTCCTAAAATCTCTCCCTTCAAATTGGTAACAGTGTCCTGAGCTGAAAACCAATCTAGTTATTGGTTTTGTTGGTTCATATGTTCTGATGTTTTAAAAATGTGCTAAAAATGTTTCATCATCATCATCATTTAACGTCTGCTTTCCATGCTAGATTGGATGATTTTGACTGAGGGCTGGCAAACCAGATGGCTGCACCAGGCTCCAATCTTGATCTGGCAGAGATTCTACAGCTGGATGCTCTTCCTAACGCCAGTGTAGTGGATGCTTTTTATGTGCCACATGCATGGGGGCCAGTCAGGTGGTACTGGCAACAACCTCGCTCGAATCTTTTTACACATGCCACCGGCACAGGTGCCAGTAAGGCGACGTTGGTAACGATCACGCTCAAATGGTGCCCTTTTATGTGCCACCGGCACAGAAGCCAGTTGACTGCTCTGGCAATGATCACTCTCGGATGGTGCTCTTGGCACAAATTTTGACTCTTTCATTGAACATGTTATTACACTTTATTAGACCTCAGGAAGCTTTACTGGTTCCTGAAGTCCATATTCTAAATATAATGGGAAGCTTATTGAAGGAACTATCAGTTACATAGAGCTGATCAAATAAGAAGGGAATCTTTACATGATTGTTCAACCGCCTGCAACCAAATCTCCCTTAATTTATACACTAACATCATTAACCCTTTCGTTACCAACCCCCCCAAAACCGGCTCTGGCTCTGTAGTACAAATGTCTTGTTTTCATAAGTTTTGAATTAAAATCTTACCCACCAAACCTTAGTCACAGTTTATGTTCTTAACACTAACTGAATGATAACTAAGTTATTTTACTAAATTCTTTGTTATATTTAAAGTAATTGAAAGGAAACACAGAGCATCTCAACCGAAATATGGTAACAAAAGGGTTAAAATATATAATACAGAAACAATTCTTAACCCTTTTGATATCAACCCAGCTGAAACCGCCTCTGACTCTGTAGTACAAATGTCTTTTTTTTTCATAAGTTTTGAATTAAAATCTTCCACCAAACCTTAGTCACAATTTATGTTCCTAACACTAACTGAATGATAACTAAGTCCATCTACTAAACTCTTCGTTATTTTAAAAATTAATTGAAAGAAACACAAAGCATCTCAAAATAAATACGGTAACAAAAGGGTTAAATGATAAAGTGCTTGATACACAGTACTCAAACATTACTACTGGATGGCAGCTGCTCAATCAGGACTGACCTAAGGTACTTAGGGTTAGATTACAAAAATACAGGTCACTCAGGGAACCTCTGTATCAGTCTTCTCCAACCCTTTTTACCTATGGAGGCCTTTGATTCTTATTTAATTTGGATGGAGTATCATAACCATTCCATGTTGAAAAAGTATCCTACATTATTTCTGTTATGAAACATTAGGAATTGTAGGACAAAATTTTTTTAATATTTTGAGTATTGTTGTAGATTAAATGGCTTTCAAGACCGTTTTGGATGGTGATGTTTGATGAATTGAGGCCATGTTCATCTTCTGTGTAGTATCTCATGTATGCTAGCTGGTATGTGTTGTAAGAGAGCCAACTAGATCATGTCTTTGCTCTCCAACGTCTAGATGCCAAAGGAGGAAGTCACAAAGCCTTGTGTCAGAATCACACCTCTGCTTGCGCCATCTAGCGCGAGCTTGTTTAAACCCACTGTCAAGGGAGGTAACTGCACCTATAATAGTATAACTAGTTTATTGCAGATAAATCTTAACAGCAAAATTTTATGTGGACCCCAAGGGCCATAAGGCCCCTGGTTAAAAACCACTGCTTGACATAGCAGCCAAATCTTCCACAGTGTACGCACTCCACTTTGGGCAAAATAGAAGCACATTGATGATGTAGTCTCATTTATCCTGTATACCAGAAAAAAAATGGGATGGTCATTGATGGAACACCTTTGATGATAGGTGTGGTGAGTTTGGGCTGACACAGAGTAAAACAACATCCGGTAACAAGCTAAAAGGTTGCCTCTCTTACTTCTTTGTCCGTTTCTAAATCAGTCTTGAAGTTGTTCCATACTACCACAACTACTACTACTACTACTACTACTATTTATACTACTGTTGCTACTACTACTACTATTATTACTACTACTACTACCATCATGACTGTCACCACACCACCACCAACCCCATCAACACCAGTCCAACATAAACACAGCCCACCTCACATCTGATATGTTTCAAAGGATCTGCAGTGTTAAATAAGGTCTTACAGGGAAGAGGGAGGGAGAGGTAGCAAGTAAAGGAGAGACAGAGAGAGAGGGAGAAGAGAGAGAGCTAGAAGGCAGCAGTATAGTAAAGGGGGAAGGTGGGAGATATGAAGGTGATAATAAGGATGAAGGAGGAGGGGAGAAATCACAGATATTATAGAAGAAGGGGAGGGATGAACGGTGGAATAGAAGGAATGGGGAGTAGGAGAAATAAGGGGTGGTGAGAGGAGAGATACTGTTTGACAAATTAACTGACACTTGGTAATGAGGATAGAACTGTCATCAAGTATTAACATGTTGTTGTTGTTGGTGGTGGTTTTTATGCCATATTGTAAAGTAATTTGCCTCTAGATTCAGGTCTACCCCTGTGTGTGTGTGTGTGTGTGTAGGCGTAGGAGTAGCTGTGTGGTAAGTAGCTTGCTTACGAACCACATGGTTCCAGGTTCAGTCCTACTACATGACACCTTAGGCAAGTGTCTTCAACTACAGCCTCGGGCCGACCAAAGCCTTGTGAGTGGATTTGGTAGATGGAAACTGAAAGAAGCTCGTCGTATATGTGTATATATATGTATGTGTGTGTGTATGTTTGTGTGTCTGTGCTTGTCCCCCAACATCGCTTGACAACCGATGCTGGTGTGTTTACGTCCCCGTAACTTAACAGTTAGGCACAAGAGACCGATAGAATAAGTACTAGGCTTCCAAAGAATAAGTTCTGGGGTCAATTTGCTCGACTAAAGGCGGTGCTCCAACATGGCCAGTAAGAGTAAAGAGTGTGTGTGTATGTGTGTGTGTACATGCAACACTGCATGTCCCTGTTTATCACAGAATCTATACTTTCACCTGTCTGGTAATCTATGTGGTTGTGTGTGTGTGTGAGTGAGTGTGTGTGTGTGTGTATTCACGCTCTTATGTCTGTATATGTGTTTGTGATCCTTCCTTGTGTATCTGTAGTTGTATGTAAGCTCTGTGTGTGTGTATATATGTATCACAGTCTATACTTTCACTTGTATGTTTGTCTACATGGCTCTGTGTGTGTGTGTGTGTGTTCATGCTTTTACGTCTGTATATGTGTCTATGTCCCTTCCTTGTGTATCTGGGTACCTATTTGTCTCTAAGAGAAGGGATTTAACATTGAGGAACAAGAATTCATGGGGTCTGCAACAGACAGTGGAGAGGCAGTGGGTCCAAGTAGGGTAGGGATTGCATCTAGAGCTGGTAAGCTGAGCGGAGCAGAGACCATTCTTGGAACTGTTGTAATATCAAAGAGAGAGGACATAGCTGTGTTGAGGAACAGTGTTAGAGAGGGTTCAATCATTCGACAGTGGGGGAAGCATAGGCTATAATAAGTATTTGTTTGTTGATTAGTAATAAGCATATAAACATGACTATGTGTTAATAAATATGACTGTTGGTGGCAGAGGAGTTGAAAATTCCCCCTCCCCCGTAATCCTCCCATGGGGGTGGGGTGCAGCCAGGTATGTACTGACAGTCTTTACTATTTTCCAGGTTCTATACTAACATGCATATTGATAAACAAAAAGTCTATAAACAGCATGGATTAACCATTAAGTGTAAGCATGTGGCTTAGTGGTTAGGGCATTCGGCTCACGATCATAAAGTTGTGAGTTCAATTTCTGGCGAGGCATTATGTCCTTGAGCAGAAGAGTTTATTTTACATTGCTCCAGTTCACTCAGCTGGCAAAAATGAGTAGTGCCTGTATTTCAAAGGACCAGCTTTGTCACACTCTGTATCATGCTGAATCTCCCTGAGAACTACGTTAAGGGTACACGTGTCTGTGGAGTGCTCTGCCACCTGCACATTAATTTCACGAGCAAGCTGTTCCATTGATCGTATCAGCTGTGATCCTCATCATCGTAACCGACAGAGTGCTCCCCCTTTTTTTTAACCTTTAAGCAAAATAAGCATATGCTTAAGTCTTCAAGGGAAAGCAGGGGCACTACAGAAATAGTAAATGGTTTATGGCACAAAAGAAATTACTTTAGACTAACTACAATAATATTCAAAATGGTTTATATGATGGGAAATATATTTTCAAAGTGTTCATGGTGTCATAGTGAAGATCTGATCAAAGATTTTGCAATTAAAAAAAGTAGGAGAAAACTTCATATATAAATAAAGTGGAAGTATATAAAAATAAACATTTCTCCATCTTACTGATAGTTTTGTTTCATTTTGAAAAATAATAAATTATTAATGGTTTATTATTACCTCCACCTTAGCAAATGCAGAGGTATTGTTTTCAGTTGCGTTTGTTTGTTTGTTTGTCCCTGGACAAGATATTTCAAGAACCACCTGATGGATTTGGATGAAGCTTTCAGAGATGTTTGGCCTCATGACTGGCACAAACTGATTAGATTTTGGGATAAATCGGATACCAGACAAGGATTCAGTATTATTTTTCCAGTTTTTTTTTACTTAATTTTTGAGAGTAGTCAGGTTCATTTTTAGTATTCTCATTTGTGATAGCAGTTGAGTTATTTCAGATATTCTCATTTTAAAAATCATCTCTGGCTAATCATTGAGAGGACCTTGGTGTTGCCTTCGTAGAAGTTTGCACTCTCTGAGTGTTCTTGTTGTTTATATTTTGAAGGTCGATATAAATTTTAGGGTCGATGTAATCAACTAGTCCCTTCCCCAAAACTTCAGGCCTTGTTCCTATAATAGAAAGGGTTATTTGTCTCTGTTAAGGTGGCAAGCTGGCAGAATCGTTAGCATGCCGGGCGAAATGCTTAACGGTATTTCGTCTGCCGCTACGTTCTGAGTTCAAATTCCGCCAAGGTCGACTTTGCCTTTTATCCTTTCGGGGTCAATTAAATAAGTACCAGTTACGCACTGGTGTTGATATAATCGACTTAATCTGTTTGTCTGTCCTTGTTTGTCCTCTCTGTGTTTAGCCCCTTGTGGGTAGTAAAGAAATAGGTATTTCGTCAGTCTTTATGTTCTGAGTTCAAATTCTGCTGAGGTCAACTTTGCCTTTCATCCTTTTGGGGTTGATAAATTAAGTACCAGTTGGATACTGGGGTCAATAAAATTGACTGGCCCCCTCCCCCAAAATTTTTGGCCTTGTACCTAGAGTAGAAAAGAATCGTTAGCATGCTGGGTGAAATGCTTAGTGGCATTTTGTCTGCTGCTACATTTTGGAGTTCAAATTCTGCCAAGGTTGACATTGCCTTTCATCCTTTCAGGATCAATTAAATAAGTACTAGTTACACACTAGGGTCATTGTACTCGACTAGCCCCTTTTCCCCCCAAAGTTTCAAGGGTTTGTGCATTGAGTAGAAATAATAATTTGTCTCTGTTGATTTGGATCCAATTTAGTTCTTTTATGTTCCAACTCACATTGAGTGGGGATGGTCATGGTGATGGTAGGGATAAAAAGAGATGGCTAATAGTGATAGTCTGGGATATGGTTGAGGAAATGGGAGTGGGGAGTCACATTCATCTGCAGTGAAGCTTTTCCATGCCCTCCACCACAGGAAGAAGAACATAATGAATAATTTGGCAGGTTTTCAGTATTGACTGATTCCAACTTTATTGATGTGAACTGACCATAGCAAACACTTCTGCCTACAAAACACAAGTATCCTCACTACTGCAGCTGCTGCTGCTACTACTACTGCTGCCGCTGAGTGGGGGGAGGGTAGTCAATATTATCAGCCCCAGTACGTGACTGGTACTTTGTGTTGACCCCAGAAGGATAAATAGTAAAATTGGCTTCAGGGTGTACAGAGCCAGACAATACACCGCAAACCGTTTTTTCCAACATTCTAACAATTCTGTCATTTCACCTGTTTAATAGTGGAGGTGCATGGTTCAGTGGTTAGGGTGTTGGACTTATGACCATAAGATTCATGTTTCAATTCCTGGACCAAGCAATATGTTGTGTTCTTGAGCAAAGCACTTTACGTATGTAAGTATGAGTATATATGTATATGTATGTGTTTGAGTGTCTGTGTTTGCCCCCCCTCCATCACTTGACAACTGATGCTGGGGTGTTTATGTCCCTGTAACTTAGCAGTTCAGCAAAGAGACTGATAAAATAAGTACTAGGTCACAATGAGATACATGTTAACACATGGAAGATTCAATCAGAATGATTTTACATATATATATATATATATCTATATATATATATATATATGTGTGCAAGAGAGACGATTGCGCTGGTATGGTCATGTGGCGAGAATGGATGAAGATAGGTGTGTGAGAAAGTGCCAATCCCTAGCAGTTGAGGGAACCCGTGGAAGAGGTAGACCCAGGAAAACCTGGGACGAAGTGGTGAAGCACGACCTTCGGACGTTAGGTCTCACCATGGAAATGACTAGAGACCGAGACCTATGGAAGTATGCTGTGCGTGAGAAGACCCGGCAAGACTAGTGAAGCCATAATCCATGGCCCCTACCTGGGACGTAGTCAGTCCACCTGTGCATACCTTCAAATCGAACCAAATCAAAATAGATGAACATCAATGGAATTTGTATCCTTGTGGTACCAGTGCCGGTGGCACATAAGAAAACCATCCGAACGTGATCGTAGCCAGTACCGCAACGACTGGCCTCCGTGCTGAGGGCACATAACAAACACCATCCGAGCGTGGCGTCCGCCAGCCCCGTCTGGCACCTGTGTCGGTGACACATAAGAAAACACCATCCGAGCGTGGCCATCAGCCAGCCTCGTCTGGCACCTGTGTCGGTGGCACATAAAAAACACCATCCGAGCGTGGCCGTCTGCCAGCCTCGTCTGGCACCTGTGTCGGTGGCACATAAAATCACCCACTACACTCTCGGAGTGGTTGGCGTTAGGAAGGGCATCCAGCTGTAGAAACATTGCCAGATCTGACTGGCCTGGTGCAGCCTTCGGGCTTGCCAGACCCCAGTTGAACCGTCCTACCCATGCTAGCATGGAAAGCGGACGTTAAACGATGATGATGATGTGTGTGTGTGTGTGTGTGTATATTGTTATTGCTGTTATTATGCAAAAATGTTGTAAGTCCAAAATGTTGCTTTTTCAGAAAATGAAAAAAAAATTAGTTTCACCATTCCATAGCAAAACCATTGTACTACACTTTGACAATTTTTGATATCTTGGCATCTGAAGCAGCTGGTGATACAATAGTTTGGCAAGAAGAACTAGCTATTGCAAGCAAAATTAAATATTAAAAAAAAAATTGCATTTGGTCAAATTTGGGCATACAACAGTACCAATCTGACCGTGGCCGTTGCCAGCCTCGCCTGGCACCTGTGCAGGTGGCACGTAAAAAGCACCCACTACACTCACGGAGTGGTTGGCGTTAGGAAGGGCATCCAGCTGTAGAAACACTGCCAGATAAGACTGGAGCCTGGTGCAGCCTTCTGGCTTCCCAGATCCCCGGTCGAACCGTCCAACCCATGCTAGCATGGAGAATGGACGTTAAACGATGATGATGATGATGATGATATGTGTGTGTGTGTGTTTGTATAAATACACTGATAGATCGTTAGCCACTACACACATTTTCTTTCTCACCTTATTTCTCTACTTGTTTTTTCTGTGTCCCTTTCTGTAGAAGAGCGTAGGCTCGAAACGTAAAAGACTTTTTCTATTCATGAGCATTATACTAATACATCTGTTTGTTTTGTACACCACCTGTCTTCGTCTTTTGTTTTTTTCCGTAAACTCTCCCTATATATATATACACATACATATACAAATACATATATTAGTCAATGAAATTCCAAACATAGTTGGACTTTCAGGATTTATTTTTGTGTTTTACAAGTTTACAATATTACAATAATACGATAACAAGTTTTCCGCAATCCTCAGGTTTATGTTGTAATATTAACCGATAGTCATGCTTCACACCTGATAACTCGAATAAAATGATTGAATTTGTCCTTTATATACTTTCTGATAGGCTCCACTGGGCCAAATCTTCTGAACTGTATTCTAACCAACCAACGTGCAGCTTAGACATCACAGCTTGGTGAACATGCCAACAGAATTGACATTGATAATTTCGTATTCACAGAAATATTTTTAACCAATCAGAGTGTGACTTAGATGTCACAGCTTTGATGAGTGTACCAACACAACTGACATTGACAGGATTTATTCATAGAAATCTTTTAATCAATCAGAGTTACCTGTAAAGCATTCAACACTTGATACAACAAACAATATTCCTGCTTTAAATTAATTTCATGTTACTATTAAAAGTTTTAGGCGGTGAGCTGGCAGAAACATTAGCATGCTGGGCAAAATGCGTAGTCATGTTTCGTCTGCCGTTACGTTCTGAGTTCAAATTCCGCCAAGATCGACTTTTCCTTTCATCCTTTCAGGGCCGATAAATTAAGTACCAGTTACGCACTGGGGTCGATGTAATCGACTTAACCAGTTTGTCTGTCCTTGTTTGTCCCCTCTGTGTTTAGCCCCTTGTGGGCAGTAAAAAAATAGATATTTCATCCGTCTTCATGTTCTGAGTTTGAATTCTGCCATGGCCGACTTTGCTTATTATTTTTTATTGTTTTTATCGTAGAATTACAATTTATTATTATTATTACTAAAAGTTATCATTATCCGTGGTATGCACAAATGTTTTGTGTTTGGAATCATATATCCTTGATACCAGGTCACAACCAGTTTCCTTAGACACACTCTCTTTACTTGTTTCAGTCATTTGACTGCGGTCATGCTGGAGCACCACCTTTAGTCGAGCAAATCGACCCCAGGACTTGTTCTTTGGAAGCCTAGTACTTATTGTATCAGTCTCTTTTTGCCAAACCGCTAAGTTACAGGGATGTAAACACACCACCATCGGTTGTCAAGCAATGTTGGGGTGACAAACACAGACACACAAACATATGCACACACATAAAAGCACTGTCCGTTCGTGGCCGTTTGCCAGCTCTGTCTGGCACCTGTGCAGGTGGCACGTAAAAAACACCCACTACACTCGCGGAGTGGTTGGCGTTAGGAAGGGCATCCAGCCGTAGAAACACTGCCAAATCTGACTGGGCCTGATGAAGCCTTCCGGCTTCACAGACCCCAGTTAAACCGTCCAACCCATGCTAGCATGGAAAACGGACGCTAAATGATGATGATGATGATATATATGATGGGCTTCTTTCAGCTTCCATCTACCAAATCCTCTCACAAGGCTTTGGTTGGCCCGAGGCTATAGTAGAAGACACTTGTCCAAGGTGCCACGCAGTGAGACTGAACCTGGAACCATGTGCTTGGTAAGCAAACTACTTACCACATATGTATATCCAAAAACAGTAAAGAATGGAACAGGTAAAATGCAGACTCTAAATGTTTCATAGCAAACCAATACTTATGTAAGTTGTAACATACACAAAAGAAACTTTGCCATGAAATGAATTATATATAATTGCAACTATATAAATTAATATATACCATACATGTCCTCAGTTTGCAAAGCAAAACATGTGTGGTGGGGAAGCCTCCTGATGCTCTTTTACTCTTCTACTTGTTTCAGTCATTTGACTGTGGCCTTGCTGGAGCAAGGCCTTTAGTTCAGCAAATCAAACCCAGGACTTATTCTTTGTAAGCCTAGTACTTATTCTATTGGTCTCTTTTGCCGAACTGCTAAGTTACGTAAACACACCAGCATCGGTTGTCAAGTGATGTTGGAGGCAAAGGGACAAACATATATATATATATATATATATATATATACACATACAAGGATTTGGTCGGCCCAAGTCTATAGTAGAAGACACTTGCCCAAGGTGCCATGCAGTGGGACTGAACCTGGAACCATGTGGTTGGTAAGCAAGCTACTTATCACACAGCCACTCCTGCACCTATAGTATGTAATGCATATATATATATATATATACACACACACATATATACGACGGGCTTCTTTCAGTTTCCGCCTACCAAATCCACTCACAAGGCTTTGGTCGGCCCGAGGCTATTAGTGGAAGTCACTTGCCCAAGGTGCCATGCAGTGGGACTGAACCCAGAACCATGTGGCTGGTAAGCAAGCTACTTACCACACACCCACTCCTACGCCTACACAATTTGTTGTTTGATCTTTACGATTGATCATAGTCCTTGCCTTTCCTACTCAAATGGTAGCACAGAGAATTTGCTTATATGGCAGTTAGTTAATGACTAATTACTGTTTTGGATAGCGAAATTAGTGTGTTGTACTTTAGACAGCTTGTCACTAATTAAATAATATACAGTTATGCACAACATAGCAATTAAACAATATATATTTATGTCCAGTGTAGCATGAATCAGATACACCAGATTAAATTCAAGCATTTTTAGAAAGCTTTTGTTCTGAAATTAATTATATGTAATTGCATATCTACATATATACATAAACTAGGATTTTCAGAAAGAGAAATTGAGTGGCTAATTCGTACATTACAAGTCCAATCTGTGAGTGGAACAGTAAAAATATGCAAAACTTTTCTTAAGTTTGAAATGTGAATTTATCTGTGTTAACTACTTCCTAAAGATGGGGCCGTGTATCTTTGTTAGAAACTGGCTCCCTCCTCAGTGGAAGATTTATAATAATTGAAAAATGGAAGAGACATACATATAAACATGCATGCATACATTCATACATACTTTACATACATAACAACATAAATGATATATAAACATATGCATATATACATACATATATGTACATACCTACATCTATATATATACATGCATATATGGGTACAAGACATCAAAAAAACGTTGAACACAATGAGAAACGAAAACATAAAAGCAAAAACATGGAAATGAACTTTTTTTCAAACAACAAAAAAAGCAGAGTACAAGACATACAACACAAGGAATATTCCTCTTCTTCAGTTGTCCCTGTTTCATCTACTTCGCGTTTAGAAGGTAAGGACAAAACGTAACTTCATTGAAACAGTCCTTCCCACAAAGCAAATTTTGGATTTTTTGCGTAGGGGTAAAAGTGGTAACAAGAACAGGACAATAAAAACAATACAAATAAAAACAGTGAAGGACAGGACAAGGAGAATAACACAGTAAAAACAAATGATGAGGGTTGTTAAGCCAAGATGATGGAAAAATTATTTTGAACGTATTGAAGAAACAGCTTATGAGAAGGACAGGATAAGCCATCTTGACTCGCTGAAGATAGCAGTCGGAAAGATATATACATATATGTGAGTGTGTGTATGGAAAAAAATATTAAAATGAAAATTATTAATATGAAATTGCTTTTTTTAAAGCAGATTAACACAAAATGTCATGAAAGGAAGTCTTTTGTCTCTGCTTTTCAAACACACATTATAAGAAAATTTGTATAGGAATACTTTGTAACAGGTGCATTTGAAAAGCTCAGAGCTGCAGAAAGCGCCTAAACAAATACTTCCCTCCATCAGATGTGTGTTAATCAGATTCTTCCAAATTCAGTGGAATTATTAGAATAGTGGGTGGAGTGTCATGTAAAACTGTCCTGCCTTTTTGTGCTTGGAATGCAACGTCTGTGCCAGCAGGCGCCAAGCTGCATTAGCCTTTGTCATTCTTCTGGATAACATTGGTACCATAATGAGGCATATATTTATGGGTGTGGGGAATAGTGTGTCTTCTGTAAATAAAAAAAAAAAAGAAAAAACATCTTGCTCCAGCCTATACTTTAGAGGGGAACTTTTCAGGTGTGAATTCATGGTCATACAAGACTCCAGAGATAGTCTGAAGAACTATGATTCTGTTCTTTGATTGAATTCTTCTGTCCTGGTCTGAGATTATTTATTTAAGGCTTTCCTCATTTTTAAAGAGATCAAAAGCTTTCCTGCCTTTAGAATTGAAAAAATTGAGGTGATAACGGTGTAGGGGGAGGGAGATATTCCCATATGAACAGAAGCGGGAGAGAAGGGAGATGAAAGAGCTTTGGTGGAGAGCTGTGATGGTAAGGGTGATAGTTGTAATGGTGGTGGCAGTGGTGTTGGTGGTTATGCTGCTGCTGCTACTGCTACTGGTAGTTTCACTGTCACATGTTGACATATTGACATAAGATTTTTAAGTGTGTAGGGGTTTGGCAAGTGAGATATATTTAGTGGTGATGGTCGTGGTAATAGTAGAGAGGCAATGAGTGTTGTTTGTAATTGTTATGGTGGTGGGGGGTATTGATGGTGGAGTTAAAAAATGGTAGTGGGTGGGGTGGGAACCATTATGAAGGAGTTACTTGTGGTGGCAGTGGTGGTGGTGGTGGTTATGGAAAATGATTGTAAAAGTTGTCATGGCAGTGGTGATGATGATGACAATGATAGTGGTGGTGGTGTCAGATGGTGAGAATGGACTTGTGTGTGACGATGGACAGGATGATAGCAGTGCCCCCCTCTTGTACCCTATCACCCTCCCCCCCAGTAACATCTAGCCTCGGTACGGGGAGGGAAGAAGAAAGCATGTAAATTATTGCAAAAATTATGATGGAATCCATTTTACATTGTTGAGAAGGGAAAAGACAGAAAATTTTGTGTAAAGTTCGTTAAGTGTAGATTAACTTAAAACAGCTTCCCAGCAAAAATAGCTGATCTCAGAGTTAATCTGCTGCTGAGTTTCTCAATGTTTTTGACTTTGTGGAACATTGCGGACCAAGTAGAAAATTACTGACATACTTTGCATGGAATGTTGACATATATGAAAGGCACAAACATGGCTGTGTGGTGAGAAGTTTGCTTCCAACAAACCATATGGCTCTGAGTTCAGTCCCACAGCATGACATCTTGGCACGAACTGGCAGAAACGTTAGCACGCTGGGCAAAATTCTTAGCCGTATTTCGTCTGCCACTACATTCTGAGTTAAAATTCCACCAAGGTCGACTTTGCCTTTCATCCTTTCGGGGTCGATTAGAAAAGTACCAGTTGCACACTGGGGTTGATATAATCGACTTAATCCGTTTGTCTGTCCTTGTTTGTCCCCTCTGTGTGTAGCCCCTTGTGGGCAGTAAAGAAAAATAACTTAGGACAACCGAAGCCTTGTGTGAGTGGATTTCATATATGGAAACTGAAGGAACCCTGTGTGTGTGTGTGTGTGTGTGTGTGTGTGTGTGTGTGAGATTGCCCTCCATCACTGCTTCACAACCAGTATTGGTCTGCTTACCTCCTCGTAACTTAGTGGTTCAACAAAAGAGACTGATAGAATAAGTACCAGGCTTTAAAAAATTAAGTATTAGGTACAATTCATTCAACTAAAAATTCGGCAAGGTGGTGCCCCAGCATGGTCACAGTCTAATGATTGAAATAAGTAAAAGATAAAAGAAACGCATGCACACACACATATATGTATGTATGTATACATGTATATATATATATATTATATATATATATATATATATATATATATATGAGAGAGAGAGAGAGAGAGAGAGAGAGAGAGAGAGAGAGATAAACAGACAAGCAAACAGACTGATATGTAGACATATATAACAAATTGCTTAATGAAAAGACAACAAAAGAACACAGAAAACGGAAAAACACACAAAAGTTATTAACATGCTTACCCCTCATCATTTATTGAACAAAAATCATCACAATTTTGACACCTTATCAATAATATTGTTCAGTTTGGTATCACTAATAGAATGCTGCTGGCGTACAAATGAACAATAACAATGGACAAGAAATGATAAAAAATTAATAAAGACAAGAGGTGTAAATTTACTTTACACTTTGCGCGTTAATTATTTCCCTGTCCCTGATGAGATCTAGTTAAATTCTCTATATCAGGTTGAGCAACTGTGTAGAATCTACACAGCTGCTCAACCTGCTAGAAATAGCAGCTCACTATCTTTACTCTTTTACTTGTTTCAGTCAATTGACTGTAGCCATGCTGGAGCACCGCCTTTATTTGAGCAAGTCATCCCTAGAAGTTTTTCTTTGTAAGCCTAGTACTTATTCTATTGGAAGCTTTTGCCAAACTGCTAAGTTATGGAGATATAAACACACCACCATCGGTTGTCAAGCGATATTGGGGGGACAAACACAGACACATAATCATGTACACGCACATACATATATATATATATATATATATATACGACAGGCTTCTTTCAGTTTCCGTCTACCAAATCCACTCACAAGGCTTTGATCAGCCCGAGGCTATAATAGAAGACACTTGCCCAAGGTGCCACACAGTGGGACTGAACCCAGAACCATGTGGTTCATAAGCAAGCTACTTACCACACAGCCCCTCACATTTTATTTTAATAACCATCACTAGATTTATCATGCATAATATAATTACCACTAGAGGTAAAATCTATTATGTTAATTATGTTATCTCACCATACTCTAAAGCCTAATGCCCCCTTTAACATGCCCAGTGCCTCCTTGAGGGCAGTACTGCCTACATTGAGCACTTCTGCTCTAGAGGTTGCTTAGGGTGGACAGTGGGTTGGATAATACAACTATAAAAAGTACTCAGTAACCTTAGATGTAACATATAAGTGTGTGCACACGTGTGTATGAATATGTGTTTATGTGTATGTATGTGTGTGTGAGTGTGTGTGTATGCATGTGTTTGTGTTAGTATGTATGTGTGTGTGTGTGTATGAATGTGTGTGTATAAATGTGTGTGTGAATGTGTATGTGTGAGTGTATGAATGTGTGTGTGTATAAATGTGTGTGTGTGTATGAATGTGTGTCAGTGTGTGTGTGCATAAATGTGTGTGTGTAAGTGTATGAATGTGTGTGTGTGTGAGTGCATGAATGTGTATGTATGTGTGTGTGTACATATGTATATATACTTGCATCCATGCCATGCATGAATGTATCAATACTGAAAAACAAATAAAAGAAAACAAAATAATAAAATTACACAAAAAAAACATTAGTGAAATGAGTGGGGAGACATTTGTACTAGTTTTTGAAATCAAAAAAACTAAAATCAGTTGAACTCTTTCAAAATTATAATATAACGACATATAATATATAGGCACAGGAGTGGCTGTGTGGTAAGTAGCTTGCTTACCAACCACATGGTTCCGGGTTCAGTCCCACTGCGTGGCACCTTGGGCAAGTGTCTTCTACTATAGCCTCGGGCCGGCCAAAGCCTTATGAGTGGATTTGGTAGAGGGAAACTGAAAGAAGCCCATCGTATATATATATATACATGTATGTATATGTTTGTGTGTCTGTGTTTGTCCCAACATCGCTTGACAACCAATGCTGGTGTGTTTACGGCGCAGTAACTTAGCGGTTCGGCAAAAGCTACCAATAGAATAAGTACTAGGCTTACAAAGAATAAGTCCTGGGATGGGGTCACACAGTCAAGTATTTGTATGTGTGAATGTAAATACGTATATGCATGAGTAAATACATGTATATGTATGCGTATACTTTATATTTATTCAGTTGTGTGTGTGTGTGTGTGTGTATATATATATATATATATATATGTAATTATAAATTTTCTTTAAAAAAGCAGAGAAAGCATGGAAGTGCTCGAGTCAAACTTGAGATGCTAGACAGGTACAAGAGATACGGAGAAGAAGTTCAACTTAGGTGGACACATATATGGATTTAATATGATAGAATTTTCTAAAACATTCTCTGTATCTCTTATACTTATATAAATATATATATCATCATCATCATCGTTTAACATCCGTTCTCCATGCTAGCATGGGTTGGACGGTTTGACCGGGGATCTGGGAAGCCAGAAGGCTGCACCAGGCTCCGGTCTTATCTGGCAATGTTTCTACAGCTGGATGCCCTTCCTAACGCCAACCACTCCGTGAGTGTAGTGGGTGCTTTTTACGTGCCACCTGCACTGGTGCCAGACGAGGCTGGCATCGGCCATGGTCGGATTGGTGCATTTTACGTGCATTGTGCACAGAAGCCAGTCAAGGCGGCACTGGCTTCGGCCACGATTCGGATGGTGCTTTTTATGTGCCACCGACACGGAAGCCAGTCGAGGCGGCACTGACATCGGCCACGATTCGGATAGTGCTTTTTATGTATCTCCAGTCCAGGGGTCCTGGCATCTGCCGGGTGCCAGTCATAGGATTGGTTCAATTTCGATTCCGATTTCGATTTCACTTGCCCCAACAGGTCTTCGCAAGCAAGGGGGGAGCGGTTGGCATAGGTGCCTGTCGTCGGATGAGGTTCGATATCGACTTCGCTTGCCTCAACAGGTGTGTCCAAGGGAGGAAAGGCATGCATAAGTGGGCTGGACTCACTTGTCCTGCCTGGTCTTTTCACGCACAGCATATTTCCAAAGGTCTCGGTCGCTGGTCATTTCCTCAGTGAGACCTAAAGTTCAAAGGTCGACCTTCACCACATCGTCCCAAGTTTTCCTGGGTCTACCGCTTCCACGGGTTCCCTCCACTGCTAGGGATTAGCACTTTTTCACACAACTATCTTCATCCATTCTCGCCACATGACCATACCAGCGCAATCGTCTCTCTTGCACACCACAACTGATGCTCCTTAGGTCCAACATTTCTCTCAGGGTACTAACGCTCTGTCGAGCATGCACACTGACATTACACATCCATCGGAGCATACTGGCTTCATTTCTCGTGAGCTTATGCATGTCCTCAGCAGTCACAGCCCATGTTTCACTGCCATGTAGCATGGCTGTTCGTACACATGCATCATACAGTCTGCCTTTTACTCTGAGCGAGAGGCCTTTAGTCACCAGCAGAGGTAAGAGCTCCCTAAACTTTGCCCAGGCTATTCTTACTCTAGCCGTTACACTTTCAGCACCCCCACCCCCACTACTGACTTGGTCACCAAGATAACGGAAGCTATCAACTACTTCTAGTTTTTCCTCCTGGAAAGTGACGGAAGTTGTTTTCTGCTGATTTTCAGAGGTTAATGCTCCCGAGCATCTGCCACATACAAAAACTATCTTCCCAGTTAGCCTTCCTTTGACATTGCTGCACCTCTTATGTGTCCATAGCTTACACTGGATACATCTTATAGAGTTTCTACCTACACCTTTTCTACAGATGGAGCAGGGCGATCTTCCTGAAGACATTTGTGGATTGTCTACCTTCTTACTTATTAGTACTTTGGTTTTAGCTAGGTTGACTCTAAGGCCCCTCGATTCTAGACCCTCCTTCCACACCTGGAACTACTCCTCCAGTTCTGATAGTGACTCAACAATTAGAGCAAGGTCGTCAGCATATAGGAGCTCCCAGGGGCAACCTGTCTTGAATTCCTCCGTAATTGCCTGGAGGACTATGATAAATAGGAGGGGGCTGAGTACTGAACCCTGGTGGACCCCAACCTCTAGTTTGAATTCTTCTGTGTACATGTCGCCAGCCCTAACCTTACTTACGGCATCCCTGTACATGGCTTGCACAGCCCTCACCAGCCATTCATCTATCCCTAGTTTCCTCATTGACCACCAGATAAGGGATTGGGGGACCCTGTTAAAGGCTTTCTCCATGTCAACGAAAGCCAGGTACAGGGGCTTATCTTTGGCTAGGTATTTCTCCTACAGCTGTCTCACCAGAAATATGGCATATATATATATATATATATATATATATATATAGTTAATCCAAACAAGAAAACACAAAAAAACGAGGACGTGGAACAAATATAGTATTATTGGATGCTCAGGAAAGAAGGGAAGAAGGAGGGTTTAACGTTTCGACCGGAGCTCTTCGTCGGGAACATAGGAGAAGGAAAGATCCTGAGAAGGGAAGACAGAGGAAAAAAATCGCCAACGGTACACACGAGGTCACATTTTGAAATATATATATATATTTCTGCCGAGGTTGACTTTGCCTTTCATCCTTTCGAGGTTGATAAATTAAGTACCAATTGCATACTGGGGTCGATCTAATCGACTGGACGCCTCCCCAAAATTTCAGTCCTTGTGCCTAGAGTAGAAAAGTATATATATATATATATATAACGTGTAAGTTCAGTCCCACTGTGTGGCACCTTGGGCAAGTGTCTTCTACTATAGCCTCGGGCTGACCATAGCTTTGTGAATGGATTTGGTAGACAGAAACTGAAAGATTAAATAAGTACCAGTTGAGTACTGGGGTCGATATGATTGACAAACCCTATCACTCAAATTTCAGATCTTATTCCTATAATAGAAAGGATTATTATTATGATTATTATTATTATTGTTATTGTTATTAAAGTGTTGAGCTGGCAGATTGGTCAGCATGCCAGGTGAAATACTAAACAGTAGTTCTTCTGCCACTACTTTCTGAGTTCAAATGCCGCTGAGGTCAACCTTGCCTTTCATCCTTTTGGGGTTGATAAATTAAGTACTGATGAAACACCGGGGTCGATGTAATCTACTTACCCCTTCCCCCCAAATTTCAGTCCTTGTGCTAAAACAGAAACAATTATTATTATTATTATTATTATTATTATTATTATTATTATTATCATTATTATTATCATTATCATTATTATTATTATTATCATTATTATTATTATCATCATCATTATTATTGTTATTATCATTATTATTATTATCATTATTATTATTATTATTATTATTATTATTATTATTATCATTATTATTATCATCATCATCATCATCATCATTATTATTATTATTATTGAGTGAGAGAGCAGTGCATGCCATCAATGTGACACTGGGGTAAAATATACAAAGCCCAGTATACCCATCATGACTACCCGTCTGATAAGGGTACACTAGGAACATGCATCACAACCATATGTGCGCAACATGGTGATCTCATATTAAGATAAACAGCACATGATCTTGCAGGTGGGGCCCACTTAGAATTTTCTTCTGGTCAAAAGGTCCCTGAATAAGGGTTGTTTAAGGATGTTGATCGAATCACCCAAGTTTCGAGAGGTGAATTGTTCGAACCTCAAAGAATCCCTCTCAACACATGGCTATGATGCTCCCCAATTACTTCTACTCATGATCAGAGATGCACATATTGTCAGCCACTAAGGGACATGGTCAACTGGTTAAGGTCTAACAACTGACAAGCAAATCTGTGGTATTGAGCAGAATATTTGCTATAGCCTTTTTTTTATACCAAGACAAAACAATGTACATGATAACACTTCCAATCAGTTAAGTTCAGAAGCCATGAGATCCACTGCCTGGTACTGCATCAAGGCGTTGTTGTTGTTGGTGGTGGTGGTGTTGTTGTTGTTGTTGCAGTGAGCTAACAGAATCATTAGCATATCAGGCAAGATGTTTAGCAGCATTTCATGCCTTTACATTCTGAGTTCAAATTCTCCTGAAGTCAATTTTGCCTTTCATCCTTTCAGGGTTGATAAGATAAGTTCTTGTCAATCACTGAGGCCAATGTAATCAACTAACCGCCTCCCTGAAAAATTCAGGCCTTATGCCTATAGTAGAAAGGATTATTATTATTGTTTTTATAGTTGTTGTTGTAATTTAATCCATAATTATAGATGGATAATCAGTATAGCTGACACTCCAGGGATTATTATCAGTACAATGTGATATCTGAAAGCTGCTTAACCTAGTTTCAATAGTAATGTCTATGTTCGGATTATCTTGGCAAGAGAACATGTGCCTAATCGATCCATTTGAAAGGAGCTTCCAAGATGACCACATCATTGATGTTGTTGTTGTTGTTCAGAAGTAGCTCAACCGGAATTTGTCAAATTTATATCCCAAACCATTCCAGGAATGACAATCCATTTGTGGGCAGCAGTTCAGTTTATCTTGCTCTCAATCATTTGTTGTGTTGTATTTTTTATGAAACTACTTCAAATTTCAAATTGAAAATAAAACATTATATGAGGAAATGAATTGGAAAAAGACTCATATACATATATATATATACATATATATATATATACATATATATATATATAATATATATATATATATATATATATATATATATATATATATATATATATATATATATATATATATATATATTATATATATATATATAAAATAAGTGGAGGTGCAATGGCCCGGTGGTTAGGGCAGCGGACTTGCCGTCGGAGGATCACAATTTTGATTCCCAGACCATTGTGTGTGTTTGTTGAGCGAAAATACCTAACGCTCCATGAGGCTCCAGCAGAGGGTGGTGGCGACCCCTGTTGTACTCTTTCATCCCAACTTTCTCTCATTCTTTCTTCCTGTTTTTGAGTAACGCTGCAATGGACTGGCATCCCATCCAGCTAGGAGGAACACATACGCCATAGAAACCAGGAAACCGGGCCCATGAGCCTGGCTAAGCTTGAAAAGGGCACATAAATAAAAAACATATATATATATATAATAATAAAGGGTAAAATTAATTAATTAATAATT
Source organism: Octopus sinensis (assembly GCF_006345805.1). Taxonomy (NCBI): domain Eukaryota; kingdom Metazoa; phylum Mollusca; class Cephalopoda; order Octopoda; family Octopodidae; genus Octopus; species Octopus sinensis. Next base: position 114,883,173 of record NC_043000.1, read on the forward strand.
AATAATTTTACCAACTAGTTCAGTATGTTAAAAAAACCATTATCGGTAAACTTATACATAAATTTTTGTAATTATGAGTATAATTATAATTAGGGTTCAGCAAAATTTGCTTCACCACATACTGAAATTTAGAAACAGCAGTTAAACACTACTATTCTACTACTATAAGATATCTTATAGTGCTATGCTATGCTCGCAAGCGGAACACTTTAGAGATTGCTGTAGGGATTCTCTTACTGCTGCCACATTTCCTGGAGTTTTAACAGTCCTAGGTCTGCCAGGTGAATTTCTTTTCAGTGTGAATCCAGTTGCCTGAAGGTTAGAAATCTAAAGCAAGATCATATTCTGATCTGGCACAGATGCATTTAGACCGAGCACAAAGTGTCTATCTATGGAATGTTCCCAGTGAGGATATGGATTGGTTGTTTTCATAATACGCTTGAACAACAGACCCATGATGTTCACTGCTCAAACTCATAAAGGGTTCTGAAAATGATAGAGAAATTGTTATAATAATTGTTAGAGAAAATGGACATGACAGAGAAATTGTCATGATGAAAAAAATGAAAATGATAGAGCCTAACCTACCAAATGAGATCTATCCTGCCTCTCTATCTCAACAACAGCCTGTATAGTGCAAACTCCAAATGTAGGAGATCTTTGTGCCCCACCTTGTATGTGTGGGTATGCGTGTGTGGGAGTGTTGTGAGTGTGTGTGTGTATACACACAAACGGTATTCTTTTCTACTCCAGGCAAAAGGCCCGAAATTTTTGGGAGCGGGGCCAATCGATTAGATTAACAACAGTATACAACTGGTACTTAATTTATTGACCCCCAAAAGGATGAAAGGCAAAGTCGACCTTGGTGGAATTTGAACTCAGAACACAAAGACAGATGAAATACTGCTAAACATTTCGCCTGGTGTGCTAACGTTTCTGCCAGCTTGCCGCTTTTAAAATACTTATTTCTTTACTACCCACAAGGGGCTAAACACAGAGAGGACAAACGGATTAAGTCAATTAGATCAACCCCAGTGAGTAACTGGTACTTATTTAATCAACCCCGAAAAAATGAAAGGCAAAGTCGACCTCGGTGGAATTTGAACTCAGAACGTAACTGCAGACGAAATACTGTTAAGCATTTTGCCCGGCATGCTAACGTTTCTGCCAGCTCATCACCTTCTTTGCAAAAAATATTACATCTTCTTTGTGTGGCTGATACATTATAACTACATAAGGCTGGTTAAAATCATTTTAATAGGTTAGTTTGTGATAGCTGCCATGAGAGAATCTCTCATATGGTTCTATGGTGCATATGAGCACTCTTATTTACACTGCCAGCAAAAGACAATCACCACCATCCCCACTGCCAGGACTACCAGATCATGTGGCTTTGGCCTTGTTTCACCTTGTCATACATATATGCAGTATAAAGATACAGACTACAAACAGCTTCTTGCTTGGGGATGTCGGTCAAGGCAGGTTGTTAGAACATGCCTTGCAACATCAAACAGTCTTAAGACTCTGAGCACATGGTCTATTCAGTCTGTCAATCAAGACACAGGTACAAAAAAAACTCAGGAGAAAAAGAAAAAGAAACATGCAAAAACAAGTGGGAAGGTGAATAAAAAAGAAAAAAAAATCAGGAAAATTAGAGTTATGCCCCCTTGGACCGTAAGCCATAATTAAACTAGTGATTCATTATGTATGTATATTCTCTCTCTCTGTCTGTCTCTCTTTATATATATATCCTCTGTGTGTGTGTATGTATATATATATATATATATATATATATGTATGTATGTATATTCTATATATATATGCATATATATATATTCTACATATATACATGTATGTATATATATATAGATAGATAGATAGATATGTAAATATTTATTTTAGTATATATGTGTGTGTGAGTGTGTGTGCATGGGCATAGTGTGTGTGTGTGGGGGGGTGCATGGGCATATGCATGTATGTGTGTGTGTATGAGTTAATCAGATGTGTATGTATGTGTTCAAGAGAAAGTGAATGCCTGAAGCTATTGAGTGCATGTACATTGTGTGTGTATATATATATGTGTGTGTGTGTGTGATCTTTTTTGTTTATGTATGTGTTTAAGACTACCAGACATAAGTATATTGTGTGTATATGCATGTGTACGAGTGTGTGTGCATGTCCCTATTTTCTGTTGTTATGTGTGTATGAAGCTATCAAACAATACAAGTATGTGTGTATGTTTGAAGGTAATATGTGTATGTGTATTGCATGTGTATGGGTGCGTGTATATGTGTGTGAGGCTCTCTGATGTATGTGTGTGCTACAGGAGGATACGTGTGCCATACTGGGTCACAGTAGTGGTAGGTGTTAGGAAGTGTGGGATTGAAGTGTGGGTGCTAGTGTGTGTGTGAGGAGTAAGATGAAGGAGTATGTGTGTGTGGATGGTAGTATATATGAGGTATCAAGAAGAGTGTGCATGTGTGTGTATGGGTGTATGTGTATGTATGTATGTGTATGTATGCGTATGTATGTATGTGTATGTATGCATATGTATGTATGTATGTGTATGTATGTATATGTATGTATGTGTATATATGTATGTATGTATGTGTCTATGTATGTATGTATGTGTCTATGTATGTGTATGTATGCGTATGTATGGGTGTATGGCTGTATGTATGTGCTGTTTGAATGTAAATGACATGCATAATATTGGTAATAAATTAAACGGTGCAGGGTAGGTATGCCTTTGAAGTGCTTTTCTTTCTGCCTTTTAAGTGCTTGCCTTCCACCAGCTTAATGTAAAAAAATCCCTTGAGGAGTCGCATGTCAGGCATTCAAACAAGGTGGCGTGCCCACCTGCCCTGCACTTTCTTCAGCAGTCTGTAAACACTTGGCGGATCAGCTCAAGAGAGAACCTTATCTTACCGGGTGATTTTCAACAGCTTTCTCATTTGGTATATGTCAATATGATTTAACTTTTTGGCATGGTATTTATAAACAACCCAAGTCTCGCAGGCATACAGTAGCATAGGTAGTACAACTGCTTGCGACACCTTGAATTTGGTGGCCAGCCTTATGCCTATCTTCTCCCACATAAATACATACATAAACACATACATACCGTACTTTAGCATGTATAAGGAACCCTTGTGTATAAGGAAGCCCCTAATTTTGGGGGCTTAAAATTTGGAATAAAGGTCTTGTAAGAGAGTATAATACTATCTATGTATAAGAAACTCCTGTATTTTTTTAACCTAATTTTTGACAAAAAAGGGTTCCTTATACATGTTAAAATATGGTACATACATTCATCCACATATACATACATACATACATACATCCACACATACATACATCCACATATACATATATATACACATATACATACATACATCATAATACATACATAATCCACACTTACATACATCCACATATACATACATATATATACACATATACATACATACATCATAATACATACATACATCCACACGTACGTACATACACACATACATATATACACACATACATATATATACACATATACATACATACATCATAATACATCCATCCACACATACATACATCCACATATACATACATATATATACACATATACATACATACATCATAATACATACATACATCCACACGTACATGCATACACAAAGGTAGTAAGTAGCGAACTTCTTCACTACTACAGGGAGTGACGACCCTGCCTGACACGAGTTCCGGGCTCAGCTGGCTCTGGCTGACAGTACCCGGTATGGGCCCCTATCCAGGGTTACGGAAAGGAGACAATCTTCAAAGAAATCCGGAGTGGAGCCCCGAAGGCGGTCTAGTGTTCGACTCGACACTCTTCCAGCAGCTCCTGCAACCAAGCTGGTGCCAAACGTAATGCACTGCACTCCACCAGCAAGGTCGAGAGAGGAAACCTGACGATTGGGCTACTCTGGACTTTCTTATCTATAGCCCAGGCCTGCGCAAAACTGGAGAGGACACTTCAGTGCTGCTGTAAAAAGCTGCAGAAACAACACGGGAGGTAACAGTCATGAGTGATAAGCCCATTCAGATTGGTGTAAAATATGGGCGCTACGGGTTACCTCTGACAGTGGGAGGGACCTCCGTGTCCTATTTGTTAGCTACTGCCCACCTCAAGCTGGGCAGCCCCTAGTTAATAAGGTGCTGACCCGCCACAGGCCACCTGCTCCATTGGGTGCTTGGAGCTAAGAGTATGACTCGAAAAGCGGCCTGCAACCTCTGCACCAGGCAAGCAACTAAAAGTCAAGAAAACACCAGTTCTGCGGTTGGCAAGCTGGAATGTCAGGACCATGTGTCCTGGAATATCTGATGATCTTCTCAGGATTGAAGACTCAAGGAAAATGGCCATCATTGACCGTGAACTAAAGAGGCTTAACATAGATATTGCTGGGCTGCAGGAGACAAGACTTCCCTCAAACAGCAAACTCAAAGAGCAGGATTTCACCTTCTTTTGGCAGGGAAGAGATCCAGAAGAACCTCGTCAACATGGCGTTGGCTTTGCAGTGAGAAACTCACTACTCTCCTCAATAGAACCACCATCGGGAGGCACTGAGCATATCCTCTCACTGCGCCTCTCGACTTCTTCTGGCTCAGTACATCTACTCAGCATCTATGCTCCCACTCTCTACAGCTCAGAGGAGACCAAGGACCAGTTCTACAAAGATCTCAACTGTGTCACAGAAAATATACCAACGACTGAAAATATCTACCTCCTAGGGGATTTTAACGCTCGCGTGGGATCTGACCATGATTTGTGGCCCATTTGTGTTGGACACTTTGGTATTGGCAACATGAATGACAATGGTCAGACTACTCGAATTCTGCATATACCACAACCTGTGCATCACAAACACATTCTTTACCAACAAGCCATCCCACAAGGCATCCTGGAGACATCCAAGATCTCACCACTGGCATCAGCTGGATCTCATCATTACACGGAGATCCTTTCTGAATTCTACTCTATTGACCCGCAGTTACCACAGCACGGATTGTGACACAGACCACTCACTAATTAGAAGTAGGGTGAGGATTCTGCCTAAAAAAGTCCATCGCTCCAAGAAAGTGGGCCGACCACGCATCAACACCGCCAGAACCTCGGATCCTACACTGCGAAAATGTTTTGCTGCTTCTATCAAGGTTGCCCTCAGTAGCTGCCCAACCTCCTCTGCTGAAAGTAGGGGGGACTATATCAGGGAAGCCTTGTATATGACATCAATGGATACTTTTGGCACGAGAGAAAGGCAAAACCCAGATTGGTTCAATGCTGGGCTCTCAGAGCTGGAGCCAGTTATTGAAGCAAAGCGTGCAGCTCTGATGCAATACAAGAGTGACTCTTCTACAAAGTCATTCGAAGAACTCAGAAAGGCACGAAATAAAACCCAACTGACAGCCAGACACTGTGCAAATAGGTATTGGCAGGAAATCTGTCAGAGTATCCAGTCAGCTGCTGACAGGGGCGACACCCGTGGGATGTATGCCAGTTTGAAGAAGGCTCTCGGTCCATCCGCAACCAAGTCAGCCCCTCTGAAATCAACTACTGGAGATCTCATCAGGGATCAAGGCAAGCAAATGGATAGATGGGTGGAGCACTACCAGGATCTCTACTCACGGGAGACTACAGTGGCTGAGGCTGCAGTCGAGAGTGTCAAGATCTTGCCAGTCATGTGCGAACTTGACAGTCCGCCATCTATAGCAGAGCTCACCAAGGCTGTTGACTCCCTAGCAAGAAATAAGGCTCCGGGAAAAGATGGCATCCCCTCAGAGATCATCAAAGCCGGCAAAAACACCATCCTGCTTCGGCACCTTCATGAGCTTCTGTGTCAGTGCTGGGAAGAGGGTACAGTCCTTCAGGATATGTGGGATGCTAACATCATCACGCTTTACAAAAACAAAGGTGGACATGGTGATTGTAACAATTACCGTGGTATATCCCTTCTAAGCACTGTTGGAAAGAACTTTGCCCGCGTTACCCTGGCCAGACTACAACTACTTGCTTCTCAAATCTATCCGGAATCGCAGTGTGGCTTTAGAAGAAACAGATCAACTATCGATATGATATTCTCCATACGCCAACTTCAGGAGAAGTCCAGAGAGCAGAAAATGCCATTATATATGGCCTTCATTGATCTAACAAAGGCTTTTGACTCGGTAAGCAGAACAGGCCTCTTCATCCTGCTCCAAAAAATCGGATGTCCACCAAAGCTGTTGAAGATCATCAAGTCTTTCCATGATGACATGCAAGGCACCATACAGCACAACGGTTCAACATCAGCCGCCTTCCAAATAAAAAACGGGGTAAAGCAAGGTTGTGTCCTCGCTCCTACATTGTTTGGCATCTTCTTCTCGCTCTTACTTTCACATGCCTTTCAGACATCAGATGATGGAGTGTTTCTGCACAGTAGAAGTGACGGGAAACTGTTCAATCTCTCGCGCCTGCGTGCCAAGACCAAAATCAGAAACGTCCTGATCAAGGAGATGTTATTTGCTGATGATGCCGCTCTGGTAACACACACAGAAGAAGCCCTCCAAAGGCTCATTAACTGTTTTGAGCAAGCATGTAACGACTTTGGCTTAGCTATCAGCCTCAAGAAGACCAACATCATGGGCCAGGCTACATCGGACATCCCAAACATACATATTGGAGACCACAGGTTACAAGAGGTGGAGAAGTTTACCTATCTGGGCTCTACCATCACCTACAACCTATCCCTTGACGCTGAGCTCAATATATGCATTGGCAAGGCAGCTGCTGCAATGGCCCAACTCTCCAAACGGGCTTGGGACAACAATAAGCTGACCAAGACCACGAAAATGAAGATCTACCAGGCATATGTACTCAGCACTCTACTGTATGGAAGTGAGACCTGGACGCTATACACACGCCAAGAGCGTCGCCTAAACATCTTTCACCTGCGCTGCTTCCGAAAAATCCTCCGCATCAAATGGCAGAATCATATCCCCAACAAAGATGTCCTCAGGCAAGCAGGAATACCAAGCATGTTTGCACTCCTCACACAAAGACGTATGAGATGGCTTGGGCATGTTAGCCGTATGAAAGATGGCAGAATCCCCAAGGACATACTCTACGGAGAGCTTGCTAGGGGTACTAGGTCTGTGGGTAGACCGATCTTACGTTACAAGGATGTTTGCAAAAGGGATATGAAGGCCTGCAACATCAATATTAGCGGTTGGGAGGCAGTTGCCAGCAACCGTGGAAAATGGCGACGTACCGTAAAAGAGGGAATACAAAGGAGTGACAGAGAGAGAGAGGAGAAATGGAAAGAAAAGAAGAGACGTCAACAAGAGACTATGTCATTACAACCAGCCAGGAACAGTCTTCGCTACATTTGCAGTACCTGCCAGAGGGAGTGTTTGTCCAGGATAGGACTACACAGCCACAGCAGGAAATGTATCAGGACATGAAATATAAAAGCCAGACTAGACTACTTTATGCGCAACTCCATTGTCTCCCGAGACAGAAAGGATGCCAACCAACATACATACGCATATACATACATATATATACACATATACATACATGCTTCATAATACATACATACATACACACATATGTACATACATCCATACATACATATGCACATCCATCCATACATATGCACATACATGCATCCATACATACATACATACTTTCATACATACTTTCATATATACACACGTACACATATACATATAGGGTGGGGAAACAAAATTTACAATATTTTGAGGCAGGGATTGAAAGACAGCGTATGACCAATTAGTTTATTGAAAGTCATGAGAATTTATTTGCCATGAGAAAATTTACATAATAGAAAATATTTTTATTCTGTGTCCTCCTTCTTTCTCAATAACTGCTTTCACATGCTTCCTAAAACTTGCACAGGCGTTCCTCAAATATTCAGGAGACAACTTCTCCCATTCTTCTTTAATAGTATCTTTAAGAGAGTCAACATTGCTGTGTGATGTTCTATTGGTAGCATGTTCTAAAACGCCCCAAATAGCATAATCCAGAGGGTTTAGATCTGGGCTAGAAGGCGGCCATAAACATGACTTTTAAAAATTGCTAAAATTGGATTTGCAGAAATCTTGTATTTTTCTAGCTGTGTGGGCTGGAGCACCATCCTGTGTCCATACATAATTACCATCTGGGTAGTTTGCTTTAAGCCATGGCAATACCTGGTATCTCAGAGTCTTGTAGTAAGTATTAACATTGATCTTTACATCAGCTTTGTAGAATTTTATAGGCATTTTCTTTCCATCGGAAGCCACAACACCAAAAACCATAACTTGAGCAGGATGTTTTGTTTTGAATGTCCCCTTAACCTCAGCAGTTGATTTTGCGATAAATCTGTTATTTCTGTGGTTCAGAACAGCATCGACAGTGAAGATCTTTTCATCTGAAAAGATTGTTACCATGGAGGACTTTTTCTTGAACCATGTAATAATTTTCTTGCACCTTTCCAATCTATTTTCCTTTGTAGCTGTTGAAAACAAGTGTTTTGGTGTTCTTGTGTAAGATTTTAACCTCAAATCATATTTTACTGCATTTCTAATGGTCTTGTTGTCTACCTCAAGTTCAATTGCCATTTTTCTCATGGATTTGGTTGGATTGTTTAGGATTTTGGATTTGAGAGCTTTAATAAAAGCTTTGGTACGTTTTTTGTTGATTCCTCCACTTCCAGACTTCCTCGTAATAGTTTTGCTCATAGTCATTCTATTCTTTACATTATAAACAGTCTTTATGGACACTCCAACTATTCTTGAAATCTCCTTTGGTGTGATGAGTGCATTTAGCAAATCACACACTCTTTGATGTTTGCTTTCCTGATTACTCATATTCGCAAAAGTTTCTGAAAAGGTAAGGATAATAGTGTTAGGTATGAGTATGACATCAACATATGCTAGGTTTCAAAACAATTGACTTAGTGCCTGCTGAGAAAAAACAACTTAACGTTCATTGTAAATTTTGCTTCCCCACCCTGTACATACATGCATGCATATATATATATATATATATATATATATATATATATATATGCATACATACATACATTCATGCACATATATATATGCATACATGCATACATACATGTATACATACATGCATATATATATATATATATATATATGCATACATACATGCACACATGCATTGATACATGCATACATACATACATACACATTCATACATCCTTGCATACATGCTTTCATACATACATGCATACATACTTTTATATATACACATGTACACACACATATACATACATGCATGCATACATACATACATACATACATGCATAGTTGCTGGTGTGGTTGTGTGGTTAAGAAGTTTGCTTCCCAGTTACATGATTTCAGGTTCAATTCCACCGCATAACACTTTGGTCTTCAACTACAACCCTGGGCTGACCACACTTTTGTGAGTGGATTTGGTAGACAGAAACTGAAAGAAGACCTTTGCAACTGGAAGGTCACTCAGCCATGGAAGATTTGCTTGAATGAATTTCATCTGACCCATGCCAGCATGGAAATATGGATGTGAAGACGATGAGGAAGATTACTATGACAACAATGTTGATGTTATACATATATGCATAAATATACACACACACACATATTTACACACATATGCACTCACACACACAGTCACACACACATGTACACACACACTCACGCATACATACTAACACACACACATGCACATTAAACCCTACACAAACATACACACTCACACACATACACATTAAACCCTACACACACATACACACTCACACATACACACTCCACACACACACTCACTCGCACATGCACACACACTCACATACATACACATTCACACATACTCTCACACAGACACTCACACATGCACACACACACATGCACACACACACATGCACACACATATACATACACGCAAACATAATATACTTGATAACAATCTGAGAGACAGAATCAATTAAACCAATGCAGCATGGTGACATATTGTATCAGACGTACTTGAAGAATCACATTCGTTACACCTAAAAATATTGACATGGGAAATTAATCAGCTGTAGACTAATTAGCTAATTAGGTAGTCTGGTGTCTTTCAATCCCTATCTGCCTAGAAAGCTAGTGGTGGTTTAATGTTGTCATAAGATGAACATCTGGTTTTGTTTTGTTCTGAATAACAGGATTCCATCACTCTTCTTGTCTTCATACATCTTAACCCTTATAGCACCAACCCACTGTCTTTGGTTTTATGACATGAAATCATCCATTTTGATATGTTCATATTCAAGGTTTTCGGTGTGTGATGCAGTAAATCAGATAGTTTTGTTTTGCAATGCAATAAGAAATGTATTGGCCAAATGGGATCAAAATTAGTAGATTGGGTTAGGGTACATAAACAACAAATCAAGCATCATCTCTTAGAAATGGTCCATGTAGTGAACATTTTGACATTTGTACAAATGGAAAATTCAAAGTTTTTTAAAATAAATAAAGAAAATTATCAACTATTAAAAGCAAAATATTACAAAAGAATTCTAAATCCCAAATTAAGCAAGAAATAGTCAACACCGCTATTAAATAAGAAAATTGCTCTATATGGATTTCCCCATAACACATGTATTTGAAAAACTGTAAACAGTGAAACTACACTCTATATGGAAAGTTCCTTCCCAAAAAGTTTGTGTTATTCTGTATTTTTAAGGAATTTTTATATAATTAGAAATTTTTAATTTAACAAAAACTTTCTTGAAATATTGAAACTGTATGGAGAATTCTTTGCAAAAACTAATATATATATATATATATATATATATATATATGACCCACCCACCACAACAGAACTGAGACCCTAAAACCAAGGTGCTATGTAAAACATACTGGTGATAGTACAACATAAAAAAACACCCAGTAGACTCTTGGAGTGGTTGGCATTAGGAAGGGCATCCAGCTGTAGAAATCAAGCCAAAACAGACTGTGGAACCTGCTGTGGCCCCTGGCCTTGCCAGTTCCTGTGAAGCTGTCCAACCCATGCCAACATGGAAAACGGATGTTAAATGATGATTATGTGCATATTATGCACATAACACAGAATAAACAGGAAATAAAAAATAAACTTAAACATTCCAGTACCTCATTGTCAGTTAAGCATGTAAAGACATTCTTTTTATGTAGTTGTGTGAATTTGAAGTAGTGTGTGTATGAAGGTAACCAGTCACTGATTAAGATCAGTCCGCCCACATTGTAGAAATTCTGCATATTGTACCATTCAACACTGACCCTAGACAGGTCATAGTTAATATCTATCAGTCAGAAATCGTTTAAATCTCTACTGATAAAACCCTTCTGCCAATTCTGTTGAGTCACAAAATAAAAAAAGGCCATCATATCTTTACTGACATCACTCATCACATGACTTGTCACTTATCCACCGTTTGCTCTGTCATCACCCTTTGAATTTCATTAGTATTGACCGTGACAGCTACCTGGGATCAGGGTACAGATTTAATTTCATATATATGTCATCCTAACGCATATATGATGTAAAGGGTCTGAAGAAAAGGATGGACATCACACAATCTCATTCCATTTTCCAAGAAAACCTAAGTGTTTCCCTTTATGTAAGTAATCTACTTTACTTCTGCCATATATCATTATCAGCACCTCTACTGTTATCACCATTGCCTCTCCCTCCTACCTGTATCATCACCACCACAACTATCACCATCCGTCGATGCTCTCGGTGTCAGGGGTTGACCTGCTTTCTCTTCTGCGGGTCTTACGAATAGCAAAGGACCATGTTTCAGACTTCTACAGACAATCCTGAGGTGCAATCTTGCGAGCTCTGGGACGAAGACTGTTTCGCTCAACAAACAAACAAACAAACAAACCAGCATCACCAACACAACCATCACTATCATTTCCTCTAACATCCTAGCCCCTACACAACCACAAAGATGTAAATGAATGCAACCACCACTGAGGGGGAAAATCCCCAGCAGATATATAAATTGTTTCTTGGTGGTAGTTGTCTTCAATTATTTAACCTTTTCGCATTTAAACTGTCCATATCCAGCCCAAATATTCAACCTGTTCTATCTTCAACCAGCCAGGCCCAACCTCTTACACCTACCCTATGATGTCATTCTAAGAAAATGTTACCACATCATTGAGATTTTAAAGCTGTGAGATAATGCATGACGAATTGAAAATGATGGGAATGAATAAACATTATATTCGACGGAGTTATCTAAATGCTAAAAAATTCAAAATGGCCAGTTGGAAGAATCATTCAGGTATCAGAAAAAATGCCTTACAATGCTTGTTCTGGTTTTTTACATTCAGAGTTCAGATCATGCTGGGGAAAACTTTGCCTTTTATCTCTCTAGGGTCAAAAATATAAATATCAGTCAAACACTGCTACTTTAATTGATGGTATTGAATAACACACTCAAAACTGATGGATTTATTCAGAAATGAGATACAAAAAAATTATTTATCTTCATTATCATTTAACGTCCGCTTTCCATGCTGGCATTGGTTGGACGGTTTGACTGAGGACTGGCAAGGCAAGAGGGTACACCAGGCTCCAATCTGATAAGGCAAGGTTTCTACAGCTGGATGCCCTTCCTAACACCAACCACTCCGGGAGTGTAGCGGGTGCTTTTTATGTGCCACTGACATGGGAGCCAGTCAGGTGGCACTGGCATCAACCACACTTGAATGGTGCTTTCTATGTACCACTGGCACAGGTGCCAGTTAGGCAGCACTGGCATCAATCATGCTCAAATGATGCTTTTTATGTTCCACTGGCACAGGTGCCTCTCAGTAGGCACTGGTATCAGTCACACTCAAATGGTGCTTTTTACATGCCACCATATTGTTATTATTTTACTTCTCAGACCTCTCAGTCTTACTTGCTCTGGTTGATTCTGTGAGAATGGACAGCAACCTGTTGCCAGGGGTCTCACAGGGTCTCTTTCCACAAATTATAAGCTTTGATATTTAGATGTTAGCTTATCATGGAAGACACTCAACACTGAAGCACCAATCTCAAAATCCTATCTGTCCCCAATAGAGGAGTTTTGTTTCCTGCACTGCCTTCATGTCAATCCATTTTCTCTAGTATATCTCTAGAACCTGGTTGTTGGTGCTCCAAGCTCCCCTATAACTACTGGAATAACAGTTACTCTCCTCATTGCCCACATTCTTGCAAGTTCATCTTTTATTATTACCTCCATCTTAGTGAAGGCGGAGGTATTGCTTTCAGTTGTGTTTGTTTGTTTGCCATGGACAAGATATCTCAAGAACCACTGGATGGATTCAGATGAAACTTTCAGAGATGTTTGGCCACGTGACTGGCATGAACTGATTAGGTTTTGGGATCGATCTGGTACTGGAAAAGGATTCTGGATTATTTTTTACTAAATATTTGAGAGCAGTTGGGTTCATTTTTTGTATTCTCATTGGTGAGAGAGCAGTCTGAATTCATTTCAGATATTCTCATTTCAAAATTCATCTCTGGCTAATCGTTGGTGTCGCCTTGGCAAAGGTTTGCGCTCTCTGAGTGTTCTTGTTATTATTATTATTATTAATATGGCATCCCTCCCCCAAAATGGCTGCCCATGTGGAAAAATTTGAAACCATGATTATGATTATTATCATTAAGGCAGTGAGCTGGCAGAACTGTCAGGTAAAATGCTTAGGAGCATTTCGTCTGTCTGTACATGGTTGATAAATTAAGTACCAGTTAAACACTGGGGTCAATGTAATCAACTGCAGCCATTTTGAGGCTTTTCCTCAAAATGGCTGCCTTTGTGGAAAAATTTGAAACCATTATTATTATTACTATTATTATTATTATTATTATTATTATTATTATTATTATTATTAGTTGGCAGAATCGTTAGCACACTGGGTGAAATGCTTAGCAGTATTTTGTCTATCTCTACATTCTGAGTTCAAATTCCACTGAGGTTGACTTTGCCTTTCATCCTTTTGGGTTCGATAATTTAAGTACCAGTTGTATACTGGGGTCGATCTGATCGACTGGCCCTCTTCCTCAAAATTTCAGGCCTTCTGTCTATAGTAGAAAGGATTATTATTATTATTATTATTATTATTATTATTATTAGTAGTAGTAGTAGTAGTAGCAGAAGCAGCAGCAGCAGCAGCAACAACACTAGTAGTGTTATGATACTTAAATGAAAGTGGAAAGTGTTAACTTAGCAAATAATGACATCAAAGATATTTGATGTTTCCTTTCATTTTAATTTCAGTTGTTGGCTACAAGTGCAAAGGTCAAACCCGTAACCCCTAATGGAATTGGTGGAATGTGAAAGAGAAAGAGAAAGAGAGAGTGAGTGAGTGAGGGGTTGGACAGTAAGTATACAGGTGTGGGTGAGTCCCTCAAATTTTGAGATATTTCCATGTTGACAACACACCTGTACACACCTGTATATGCATAGAACTACAAGCATGCATGTATACATACATACATACTTTTTTACTCTTTTACTTGTTACAGTCATTGGACTGCGGCCATGCTGGGGCACCACCTTGAAGATTTGAACCGCTAAGTTACAGGGATGTAAACACACCAACGTCAGTTGTCAAGCGATGGTAGTGGGGACAAACACAGACACACCAACATATATATACATACATATATATATATATATATATATATATAGAGAGAGAGAGAGAGAGAGAGATAAATAGATAGATAGATAGGTTTAAGAGACAGAATCACCCTCAAGCAACTCAGTTATCATATAAGGGCATTACCCACAATAGGTACATATAGGACTAAATAACTTCCCTCAATATTAATATATATATATATATATATATATATACACAACGGGCTTCTTTCAGTTTCCATCTACCAAATCCACTTTGGTCAGCCTGAGGCTATAGTAGAAGACACTCATCCAAGTTTCCATGCAGTGGGACTGAACCCAGAACTATGTGGTTGGGAAGCAAGCTTCTTACCACACAGCCACACCTGCACCTATGGTCCATATTATGAAGCCAATCCTCACTCTTAAATGATGATTGGCTGTATTGTACATCATCATCATCTGTAATAACAAACATATTGCATAGCAGGGACATACCACCTAGGTAGACTAGGTAGAATAAAACAGATCAATAGTAAGATTTTCCTTTTATAGCTAAATATGTACCTAATTCAATACAATTATGAAGGTTACTCTGATTATTATGTATAAAATTCTGTTGTGTCTGGGGAGAGTCAGTTTCTTTTTGTGCCTTATAATATAACACACTCACCAGTAAAATTTCTACTTATCTCTTATTTTTTTTTTTTTTTAATTTTCGTTGCGTCTTGCAACCTTTTCAATAGTTTTGACTCTGCCCGTTATTTACATATAAGGCACAAAAAGAAAATGACTCCCCAGGCACAACAGAATATGCTTCAACACACGAACTCATATAAAGAACCTTGCAAACCAAATCCAAAAACGAAATATGTACAAAATGCAACATGTTTTATTTTTTTGTAGATTAGGTAGGCATAATTTGCCCCTGCTTTTCAATCCCAGTATTTAAGCTATGTATAGTACTGCCGTAGTAAACATGCTGTGTACAATCCTACAACACTATTTTGTATATGTGCTATAAAGGCAGAAGTAAATCTGCCGACAATGTAGTCATGTGTCTGTGTTTTGCTTATTGTTTGTGTTTTACTACAGAAAGACCACCAACTGCTTACTCTGAATAATTACTGGTGCCACATGCCTGCCACATAAGTATACTCACTCTATCATCAATACCATAAACTGTCGCTATTTGTTGCACGGTGCCCTTCCTATCACTCTCTGTTCTTTGGGGTTGCTTCTGAGATGATTACCCACTGAGGATTTTTTTAAATTCTGCCTATTGAAGGTCTCTTTGAAATGGTTAAAGACTGTGGGTATTTTTTTTTAAATTTCTGTTCACAATAGGAATTTTTTGAGGTGTCACGTAAAAAAAAAGCACCCAGCACACACTGTAAAGTGGTTGTCTTTAGGAAAAGCATCCAGCTGTAGAAACCATATCACAACAGACAGTTGGAACCTGTACAGCTCCCTGGCTGGCCAGCTCCTGTCAAACTGTCCAACCCATGCCAGCATCGAAAATGGACGTTAAATGATGATGGTGCTTTTTTTCCATCAAGGATGAGGCTTTTTTCACTCACAAACACACACACAAATGTATGCATATATATATATATATGGAAAAAAAGTTAAGGTAGAAAATGTTAAAATAATTTTATAAAAACCATTTCAGTACTGGTTTCAATCATTGAGACTTTTTCAACTGTAAGTATGGAAAGCAATTAAATTTTAGAAAAATTAAGTGAAAAGTTTTTTAAAAGAATATTTGCATAGTGTTCAAATACAAAGGGCATTTTCATTGTTTCTTGAACCCACAAGAGTAAACAAGAGAGACAGTGACAGGCAGAAATAAGGAAAATGCCCCTTGTATTTGAATACTATGCAAATATTCTTTAAAAAAACTTTTTAATTTTTCCAAAATTTAATTGTTTTCCATACTTCCAGTTGAAAAAGTTTCAATGACCGATACCGGTACTGAAATGATTTTTATAAAATTATTTTAGCATTTTCTACTTTGACTTTTTTTCCATATTCAACCTCCTACATATATATATATATATATATATATATATATCATCATCCGCTTTCCATGCTGGCTTATATATATATATATATATATATATATATATATATATATGACGGGCTTTTTCCAGTGTCCATCTAACAAATCCACTCACAAAGCTTTGGTCAGCCTAAGGCTATAATAGAAGACACTTGCCCAAGGTGCCATGCAGTGGGACTGAACCTGGAACCATGTGGTTGGGAAGCAAGCTTCTTACCACACAGCCATGCCTGCACCTATATGTTTGTGATATCTTTTGAGTGGGAGGTATTTCAAAATCTCCATCCAGTGAGAGTATTCAAAAAACCTTGTTTGCTGTATGTTTGAAGACTGTTCATTGGGGATATTTTTAAAACCTTGTTCATTAAGGACATGATTGAGCTTTCTGTTTTTGAAACACCTCCTCTTATTTACACACTCAGACACAGTTTGTCTAACAACCAGCATTTAGAGGCTGTGGGTCACGGGTCATTAAATCTATGCATTTGTAACACTTGCTGGTTAGAGCTGGAAAGTATTTTAATTAGCCTGTTTAACTGGAGTTTATGCTGTAGATCACAGTGGGGTTATAGCTGTTCAAAGAAAGTTTTTTAAAGCTGACAAAGTGACATTCTGGTCTCCATTGTTATGGAAAGTTTGTGTTCTAAAAATTTATACACTTTACTTGTTAATTTTTCTTGCATTTTGCTGATTCATTCAGTTAGATGTAAGACATACTGAGTAACCTGTGTATGTGTGTATGCATATCTTTGTATATATGTATGTCTGTCTGTATGTATGTATGTAAGCATTCATGCAATGCATGTATATATATATGATAGATCGTTAGCCACTACACACATTTTTTTCTCTCCTTGTTTTTTCTGTGTCCCTTTCTGTAGAAGAGCGTAGGCTCGAAACATAAAAGACCTTTTCTATTCCTGAGCATTATACTAATACATCTGTTTGTTTTGTACACTACCTGTCTTCGTCTTTTGTTTTTTTCATAAACTCTCGCTATATATATATATGTATGTATTTGCATATGTATGTGTGTACATATTTCATCATCATCATCATCATAATCACCATCATTTAACTTCCGTTGTCCTTGCTGGCATGGGTTTGACTGGACTGGCATGCTGGAAGGCTGCACCAGACTCCAGTCTGATTTGGCATGGTTTTCGACAACTGGATGCCCTTCCTAACACCAACCACTCCAAGAGTTTAATTGGTGCTTTTACATGCTACCGGCACAGGTGCCATTTGCATGACACCAGGTTACTTTTACATGCCACCAGAATGGGTGCCAGTTTGCATGGCACTGGTATCTGTCACGACTGCAGTTTTGCTCAGCTTGATGGGCCTTCTTCTCAAGCACAACATAATATATATATATATGGTGGTTGTCTACTCCTTATGCAGGGTTTCACCACCTCCTGTACCTACACCTTAGCACCATTATGGCATTTGGTGTGGCTTTTTAAAACAGACAATGTTCTGAAAAGACACCCACACAGATTGCACCCCTGATTTGAACCTCCAAGAGCTGCAGATAAGTTCTGCTATTTGTTGATCTTAAAATGTCTTTTGAGGCCTCCGTTGGATTTGCAAACCTTCTGGCATACACTGCATACAAGGTGTGCACAGTCATATTGGCAGAATAGTTTGTGGAGGTTCGTTTTTCATGTGTTCGCAGATCAGATTTAAGGCCAGCAAAAGACGGGCATGGTCTGTCACAGACTGTGCACACAAAAAGGTCATTGTCATTCACCTTCTCGATTGTTACCTTCTTCCGTTGATCTCTTTTGAGTCTTACTTGCATTATTTTATCCTCTTCAAATGCTTTCGCTCCACTCCACACTTTTTATATATATGTATATTACTTTTATATACATATATATATATATGTATATGTATATATGTATATGTATATATATATATGTATATATATATGTATATATGTATATGTATATATATATATATGTATCATCATCATCATCATCATCGTTTAGCGTCCGTTTTCCATGCTAGCATGGGTTGGACGGGTCAACTGGGGTCTGTGAAGCTGGAAGGCTTCGTCAGGCCCAGTCAGATCTGGCAGTGTTTCTACGGCTGGATGCCCTTCCTAACGCCAACCACTCCGCGAGTGTAGTGGGTGTTTTTTACGTGCCACCTGCACAGGTGCCAGACAGAGCTGGTGAACGGCCACGAACGGATGGTGCTTTTACGTGTCACCGGCTCGGGGCCAGGCGATGCTGGCAACGGATACGAACGGATGGTGCTTTTACGTGCCACCGACACGGGGCCAGACAGAGCTGGCAACCGGCCACGAACGGACAGTGCTTTTACGTGTCACCGGCACGGGGGCCAGCCGAGGCTGGCAACGGATGCGAACGGATGGTGCTTTTACGTGCCACCGACACGGTTGCCAGACAGAGCTGGCAAATGGCCACGAGCGGACGGTGCTTTTACGTGTCACCGGCACGGGGGCCAGCCGAGCCTGGCAACTGACGCGAACAGATGGTGCTTTTACGTGCCACTGACACGGTTGCCAGACAGAGCTGGCAAACGGCCACGAGCGGACAGTGCTTTTACGTGTCACCGGCACGGGGGCCAGCCGAGGCTGGCAACGGACACGGACGGATGGTGCTTTTACGTGCCACCGACACGGGGTCAGACAGAGCTGGCAAATGGCCACGAACAGATGGTGCTTTTACGTGCCACCGACACGGGGCCAGACAGAGCTGGCCAACGGCCACGAACGGACGGTGCTTTTACGTGTCACCGGCATGGGGCCAGGCGAGGCTGGCAACGAACACGAACGGATGGTGCTTTTACGTGCCACCGACACGGGGCCAGGCAGAGCTGGCAAACGGCCATGAGCGAATGGTGCTTTTACGTTTCACCGGCACGGGTGCCAGACGAGGCTGACAGCGGACACGAACAGATGGGTCACTTAACCCCTGCTTTCTGATATATGATTTGATTTTGATTGTTCTCACTGGTCTTGCCGGGTCTTCTCACGCACAGCATACTTCCATAGGTCTCGGTCTCTGGTCATTTCCTGGTGAGACCTAGAGTTCGAAGGTCGTGCTTCACCACCTCGACCCAGGTTTTCCTGGGTCTACCTCTTCCACAGGTCCCCTCAAACTGCCAGGGTGTGGCACTTTTCACACACCTATCTTCATCCATTCTCACCACATGACCATACCAGCGCAATCGTCTCTCTGCACACAACATCTGATCCTCTTAGGTCCAACTTTTCTCTCAAGGTACTTACACTCTGTCGACTATGAACACTGACATTACACATCCAACGGAGCATACTAGCTTCATTTCTCGCGAGCTTACGCATGTCCTCAGCAGTCACGGCCCATGTTTCACTGCCATGTAGCATGGCTGTTCGTACACATGCATCATACAGTCTGCCTTTACTCTGAGCGAGAGGCCTTTAGTCACCAACAGAGGTAAGAGCTCCCTAAACTTTGCCCAGGCTATTCTTACTCTAGCCGTTACACTTTCAGCACACCCACCCCCACTACGACTTGGTCACCAAGATAACGGAAGCTATCAACCACTTCTAGTTTTTCCCTGGAAAGTGACGGAAGTTGTTTTCTGCAGATTTTCAGAGGTTAATGCTCCGAGCATCTGCCACATACAAAAACCATCTTCCTAGTTAGCCTTCCTATGACATTGCTGCACCTCTTATGTGTCCATAGCTTACACTTGGTGCATCTTATAGAGTTTCTACCTACACTTTTCTACAGATCGAGCAGGGCCATCTACCTGAAGGCGTTTGTGATTTGTCTACCTTCCTACTTATTACGACTTTGGTTTTAGCTAGGTTGACTCTAAGGCCCTTCGATTCTAAACCATGCTTCCACACCTGAAACTTCTTCTCCAGTTCTGATAATGACTCAGCAATTAGAGCAAGGTCATCAGCATAGAGGAGCTCCCAGGGGCATCCTGTCTTGAATTCCTCCGTATTGCCTGGAGGACTATGATAAATAGGAGGGGGCTGAGGACTGAGCCTTGGTGGACCCCTACCTCTACCCGGAATTCTTCACTGTACTCATTTCCAACCCTCACCTTACTAGCAGCGTCCCTGTACATGGCTTGCACAGCTCTCACTAACCATTCTTCTATTCCTAGTTTCCTCATTGACCACCATATGAGGGATCGGGGGACCCTGTCGAAGGCTTTCTCCATGTCAAAAAAGCCAGGTACATGGCCTTATCTTTGGCTAGGTATTTCTCCTGCAGCTGCCTTACCAGGAATATAGCATCAGTGGTACTTTTCCCTGGCACGAAACCAAACTGCATCTCATCTAAACTAACTCTCTCTCTAATTAGTTGGCTTATGACCCTCTCTGTAACCTTCATCACCTGATCCAACAGCTTGATACCTCTGTAATTATTTGTATCTAGGGCATCACCTTTACCTTTGTAGCAGTTGACTATTATGCTGCTACACCAGTCATTGGGTATGACTCCTTCATGTATCACCTGATTAACTATACAGGTGACTAGGCTATAGCCGACACTACCAGATATTGAGCATCTCTGCAGTGATACCTGATGGGCCTGGGGCTTTCCCTGTCTTCATGCTTCTAATTGCCTTAGCTACTAAGGAACTATCAACCCTGATAGCTGGTCCCTCTGTTGGGTCAACGTTCGGCAGACTCTCTTATCCCATTCATTTTCTTTATTCAGCAACCTTTCATAGTGGCATCTCCAAGCCTCTCTCTTTGCATCCTCGTTTAGCGCAAGTGAACCATCTTCCATGCGAACACACTTCCTCCCACCACATCACAATTCTCTCTCACACACTGTCTTGCAACGCGAAACACCTCCAGTCTTTGGTCCTCACGGCGCAGAACATTGGCAAATTTTTTCTTATCTGCTTCCCCTATGGCTAGATAGACCTGTATCCTAGCTTCCCTTTTAGCGTCTGATACAATTCCCTGCTACCACCATTCTTCCAGTGCTTCCAAGTCTGTCTCTTTTCTCTAATAGCCCTGTCGACGACACTGTTCCACCACCACGTTACTTTGGGACGAGAGGGGACTGTGCACCAGCCACAGATCTGGTCAGTGGCTCTCAGCAGGTTGTCCCTTAGAAACGTCCAGTTGTCCTCTACCCCATGTGATACACTATCCCCTTCTACTTCGTCAAAGGCTTC
>NC_043000.1:114905148-114947648 GCF_006345805.1 Octopus sinensis
GACAATGATCTCGGATCACAACATAATAGAGCTGTCTATGTATGGAACAAAAGCCCCCGCAACACACAGCCTATACGACGCACCCACCATTCTCCAACTTAAACTTTCATAAAGCCAACTGGAAGTCGATTGAGAAAGAGATCCTCAAACAGATTGGCCTGAATGTCTCTCTCCACACAACGGACATAAACATGAAACACAAACACTTCATGTCCATAATACAAGCCATATTGTGACAAATATGTCCCAATGTGCAGGGCCAGCAAACACCAAGAATAAAAACAGGATCCTAGAGAAAGGAGGATTCTTATGAACGACGACAAGGATTGCAAACCGCCTGAGCAAACACCACCAAAAGTGGTGAGAAGTCTCGGCTCGAAAAGAATGCTAATGAAACTGAGAAAAGTCTACATCATCCCATGAAAGGAGAGAGCAGATAAAGAAGCTTGGGTAATAGAAATATAAAATCAAACCCTAAAGCTTTCTTTAAGTTTGCCAAAGAGACAGCCACAGTGCACCAAGAGAGGACCTCTCTTCCAAAAGATGGCTCTCTCACAGGAAATCCCACGAGGATAAGTGAATACTGAACGAACAGTTCCAAAGTGTGTTCACTACACCTCTAGGACACAGGCAAGTAAACAACCCAGAAGAATTCTTTGCCACTTTACCAGCGGCCAAAGAGACAAAAATTGAGTACATCAACATCGAAGAAGATGATATCACACTAGCCATTGATGAGATTGACACAAACTCAGCTGCTGGACCTGATGGATTCCCAGCGATCCTTCTCAAATCGTGCAAACGAGCCCTTGCAAAACCGCTACACAGTTCTTTTTCAGAGCTTTCTTGCAAGTGGTAAGCTCCCAGTCAAACTGAAAGAGGGGGTATATGCCCTATCCATAAGGAGGTAGCAGAGCAGAATGCTAAAATTATATAGGCCTATCTCTCTGACCTCACACATCAGCAAAGTCATGGAACGAATAGTCCGTAAGAAACTAATCATGTTCCTTGAAGAAATGACTTACTGTCTGACACCCAGCATGGATTTCGACCAGGTAAGAGGCTGCCTAACACAGCTCCTGCACTATGACTGGGTGTTGAAACAGCTACTAAATGGCTCAAATGTGGATGTAATATATCTTGACTTTGCAAAAGCCTTTGATAAAGTCGACCATGGTATGATCTGTCCATAAACTGCGTGGTCTCGGCATAGGCGGGAAAAATTGGAGAGTGGCTGCACAACTTCCTAAAAGACAGAAAACAGGGCAGTTGTGAGCAATGGAGCCACCTCCAGGAAACGCAAATAACAGCGGTGTCCCACAGGCCACTGTCTTGGGGCCACTGATGTTCATAGTGGCCCTTTCAGACATGCCTTCAGTTGCTACGATGACCACCCTTGCTAGCTATGCAGATGACACAAAGGTCTCCCACGCAATACAGAACCCTGAAAATATTGCGCATCTGCAACATGAGTGGACACAATATACAGGTGGGCTGAGACAACACACATGCAGTTAAATGCAGGTAAGTTCCAGGCCCTGCGCTACTGGCACACAAAGGTAAATGACGTGAAGACTGGATACACTGGCCCAGGAAAATTGCAATCCCTGAGTCAAAATCAGTGCGTGACCTGGGCATTGACATGAGCAATGATGCATCTTTCCAAATGCATATTGCTAATCTGGTGATAAAATGCAGACGGCTAGCTGGATGGATTCTCCCCCGCACTTTCAGAACAAGAGAGAAGGAGACACTGATGGTCCTATGGAAAACATTTTGTCCTCAGCCGCTTGGACTACTGCTCCCAACTTTGGTCACCCACACAATATAAAACAAACAGCAGAACTCGAAGCAACTCAGAGAAGCTAACACAAAGAAAATCGTCTCAATGCAAAATGTCAGCTACTGGAAAGACTGAAGGTATTAAACCTCTTCTCCCTGGAGCGGAGGCGGGAGAGATATGCAGTAATATACATCTGGAAATCCTGGAGGGTCTTATCCCAAACTTTGGCATTCAAAGTTACTCCAACCGCAGAACGGGGCGCCGCTGCGTGGTGCCAAGGATTCCAACATCACCATCAAAATACAGGTCCAGATACTGCAACAGCTTGGGTTTCAGAGGACCACAGCTTTTCAAACATCCTCCCTAAATGCCTGAGAGACTTACATGGTGTGGATGTGGGTTTCTTTAAAACTAAACTGGATCTCTTCTTGTTGGAAGTCCCAGATGAACCTACCTCACGACAGGAGACGCGGATGCGGGCAGCAGCATCGAACTCCCTTGTTGATCAAGTGCCACGTATCAGAGGTGGATTCACAAACTAGTGTGGCTCATTCAGCGGTGGTGCCCCAGCATGGCCGCGGCCTTCGGGCTAAAACATTTTTAAGGATTTAAGGATTTAAGGATATATATATATATATATATATATATATATACATATATACATATACATATATATTTATACATACACATATACATGTATACATATATATATATGCATATATACGTACATTTATACATACTACATATATACATTATATATATGTATGTATGTATATATATATATATATATACATATATATACATAATACATACATATTACATACATATATATATATAAAGTTATAATCCAAACAAAAACACAAAAAACAAAAAACATATCATATATACTATTATATATATATTATATATTTATATTTATATATATATTTAATATATATTATATATATATATATATTTATATATATATATATTTATATATTTATATTTATATATAATATTTATATATTTATATTTAATATATATATTTTATATTTATATATATATATATATTATATATATATTTATATATTTATATTTATATATATTATATATATAATTATTATATATATTATAGATATATATATATTTATATTATATATATATATTTATATTTATTTTATATATATATATTTATATTTATTTATATATATATATATATATATTTATTTATTATATATATATATATATATTTATATATATATATATTTATATATAATATATAATATTTTATTATATATATATATTTATATATATATTTATATTTATATATATAATATATTTATATTTATATATATTTATATTTATATTATATATATTTTATATTTTATATATATATAATTTTTGTATTTATATATATATATTTATATATATATATATCTATATATATATTATATATAATATATCCCAGAAGACTTGGTACATGATATCATACAACAAGAAACATTTTAAAGAAAGTTAAATGTAGATTGTTTTTGAAAGTTTCTTGGGCCAATGCACACTGTTCTGCCCGATTTTGTAACATACGGTGTGCTCGGGGCACCCGTTGACGGACGGCGAGGGTGGTGTTGTAGGAGCCGGTGAAGGCAGGCGTCTGTGCAGGTGAAGCTGTTTGTGCAGGTGAAGGCGTTTGTGGGCAGGTGAAAGGTTTGTTAAAGGTGCATAGGTGGGTGTGTCAAGGTTGTCATCAAAAGATGAAGACGTCTCAAAATGTGCCTTTTTTAAACGGTCCACGGAAACGGTCTCCGAACGACCATTTATCTCAATCGTGAAAACTTTGGTGTGTGAGAAAGCACACGAAAAGGTCCTTTATAGGGAAAACAAGTGGCCCTTCACAGAATCGTCCCGAACAAAAACATGCGACCAGGTGTTCATATCCGGTGGAAGATGGGACGGTGGAGATTGCTTTCTGGGAACCATGGGCGGAAGGTTCGAAAAATATGCCCGCAGTCTGGTGACATAGGTCGCCGAATCATGGGGCTGGGAAGTGTCTGGCACCAACATCGTACCAGGCAATGCCAGTGTGGTACCATACAGCAGCTCTGCAGCAGAAAACCCCAGGTCTGCCTTGACAGCAGTCCGACAGCCGAGAAGCACAATGGGCAGAAATTCGATCCAGGACTTGGGTCTGAAGAGGCACGAAGAGCGGCCTTGAGCTGTCTATGGAACCGCTCAACCAATCCATTAGACGCTGGATGGAGCTTGTGGTGTGGATATGGTGCATACCCAAAATTCACGACAATTCGCGAAATAGCGAGGCCTCAACTGTCGTCCACGATCAGTTGTCAATCAGGACGGGACTCCGAAGCAAGAAATCCAGTTTGAAACGAAAGCTCGCGCAACAGTCTCAGCAGAAATGTCTGCTATCGGATGGCTTCTGGCCATGGGAGAAGCGATCGACACAAGTTAATAGATAAGAGAACCCGCGACTCACAGGCCATGGTCCAACCAGATCGATGTGGACATGGCGAAAACGGGCCTCCGTGGGGGGAAATTGTCCAAGCGGGGCACGAATGTGCCGTTGAATCTTGGATTGTTGACACTTGGAGCAGGTGCGTGTCCAAGAAGTAATAGTGCGACGCATATTCGGCCAGAAAAACCGAGCAGTGATTAGTTTAAGGGTGGCAGCGATGCCAGGATGTGATAAGGAGTGCAGTGCTTCAAACACTGAGCGTTGATGGTTCTCCGGCACCAGTGGCCTGGGAGAACCAGTGGAAGTGTCACAAAGAATGGTGCCTTCGGCTGACGGAAGCGGAAGGTAGGAAAACTGGCAACAGGAGAACTTGGGAGAAGTTAAATCTAACGACGCCAAGATAATCCCTAGATAATGCCTGAGCTGGCGCAAGGAAGTGGGGGGTGCGATGCGTTGAATGGCATCGACTTTTGACGAGAGGGGGCTGATTCCAGTCGATTCAATATGATGCCCTAGAAAATCTAGGGAAGAGCGTCCGAAAACACACTTGTCGGGATTTATGCGTATACTATAAGCGCGAAGACGCTGGAAGAGTTGAGAAAGGTGCCGGAGATGATTTTCTCTTGTGTCGCTCGCAATGAGTATGTCATCGACATAGGCAAACACAAAATCAAGACCGCGGACAACCTCATCAATGAAACGCTGGAAGGTGCTAGTAGCATTCCGCAAACCGAAACTCATGTACAAAAACTCAAAACACCCAAACGGGGTAGTGATCGCAGTTTTTGGAACGTCGGCTGGGTTGACCGGTATTTGGTGGTAAGCGCGTATCAGATCGACCTTCGAAAAAATGGTACAACCATGGAGATTTGCCGTAAAGTCCCGGAGATTTCTAATCGGGTAGCGGTTGGCTATTGTGACGGCATTGAGGCGTCGATAGTCTCCAACCGGGCGAAAATCAGACTCGCCCTTTCGCGCCAAATGAAGGGGAGATGCCCAAGGGCTGGTGGAGGGGCGTATAAGGCCAAGTTGAAGCATGTGCTCAAACTCGGCTCTGGCCGTTTTTAGTCGGTCTGGCGCTAGGTGCCGGGGGCGTGAGAATACAGGTGGCCCAGTGGTGGTGATGACATGGAGGGTCGAGTGGGTAGGCTTTTCCGGTTTAAAGGCAATGTCCACTAGCTCCGGAAGTTAAACCAAAAGAGAGTGAAAAGGGTCTCCAGAGGTGGCAACAAAGAATGTCGGGCTAAGGACCACAGTGGTGGAACTCCCAGTCGGTGTAGAGAGCGACGTCGTGCTATCAAGAAGCCTCCGACGCCTGACATCCACCATAGATTAACCTATCCAGGAAATCAGTGCCGAGAATAGGATGCGGGATGTCAGCGATGACGAAAACCCATTGAAAGTCTCGACGAAGGTTGAGGTCGAGGCGCAGCGAAATCTGACCGTAAGTGGTTATGGGAGACGAGTCAATAGCATGCAAGACAATCGAAGAGCGCTTGGGCTTGTCTGCAGCCAGACGAAGGGGCCAGATGCTGCAACAGGGGCCGGTGCCCACCATGAAGAATTTCTTCGACACCAGATCTTTTACAAAGAATGCACGATGTTTGGGAAACGAGATGGAAGAAGGTGACGTGCTCACCTCCTCCGGGTTTAGTTTTCCGAGGGCTTGAATGTGCACGGCTGGGTACACCGATCTGCCCTTTTGGCAGAGCGACTACGACTGCGTTGTCGGCGCTCGATCGCACGGGATAGATCGTCGATTCACTGCGTGAGCGCATCGATCCGCTCGGTTAGTGAAATTTGCGCAGAGGAAACTGTCGGAGGGGGCCCTATACATGCACACAGGCCTCAAGATGGATTCGGAAATTCCAGTATTCTATCGGCCATCGTGGCAATCTGATCAACTGACACAGACTCCAGTACCGTGGCCAGCATTGTCTGCACGTGAGCAGGCAACTTGGAGAAAAATATCCTCCGTAAGAGGGGCGCGTGCGATGCGTTGCCGCTTAGCTCCCTTAGATGGCGCAGAAACTGGGATGGAGTTCTGTCCCCTAACTGCTCGTCGGCCATCAGCTCCTGAATATTGCTCTCCCCCGAACGTGTGTTGCGGTGGAGGATTCTGCTTTCACACAGACGCGTATGTGGCGTCCGGGTGGGGACTTATTATTAGATCCCTGATCGATGCGGCGAGTCGGGGATGTAAGCCGGAATATAGCAGGTGCAACTGCTGCTGTGGAGAAATGGCATGTGCATCAAAATACCACTCCACCTGGGCAAACCACAGACCCATATACCCCGTGAATGAAGGCAAACCTGAAGCCATGCCTTTGTCGGAAGGAATCTGTGAGAAGGGGGCAGAAAGTATGGTCGAGAAATGGAGAGAGAACACGTGGACCGACAAAGCAAATCAAAATTGCGTTTTGTGCACTGTTGTGTGTGTGTGCGCACCTCGTGGGTAGCAAAAATAAGTGTGTGTGTACAAGGGAAAACAAAATACAGAAAAGGAAAAAATGAATGTGTGTGTTTTCTTTTTTTTTTCTGTTTGTTTTTTTTTTGTTTTTTTTTTTGTTTTGTGTACTGAGTGCGATGAATAAGGTTATTTGACCCACCTCGCCGTGCTGAAAAAGAGAAAAAAATGAAAATAAATATGAATGTTCCCGCGCTCTCCGGCAAAAAAAAACCTGTTCGCTGTGTCTTCTTCTATCCTGTTCTTTTTTTTTCAGCTTGGGGTCAGCAATTGTAACGTGAAAGGATCTATTATCGAAGCACTGGAAGGGTGTCGAGATCCTTTCTAGTCACATATAAAATTCTAGAAAACAATACAGACGAACTCAGGTTAAAAGGGTGAACAGACGTTTCCCCTTCTGGGGGATTTATATATTAACTGCTGAGTAACCTATTTTGAATACTTAGAATACTGAGTACTGAGAGTAAGCCGGTAAATGTTTGGTGTAATCCCTTACTATTTACAAATATATTTCCTACCGATGCATGCATGGAAGACCGGATATTAAATTATGTTTGCTGAATTTTTTCTTAGTCGTCAGACCATGTGGGGTTTACATTTAGCATATTAGGAGTCCACCTAGTGGTCATTCCTCTTATATATATGTAATATAATTTTCTGAATCTTCAGATTTTTTCAATATGCTAGGCCACTGGTTTAAACTGATATTAATCAAATTGATATCCATTTTTTACCCTTATTATTTAAATTTAAATAACCATGTTCTCTAATTGGCAGGCTTTGATGGAGAAAATTATTTTCTGCAGAGTCACTTCTGGCTTCGGCATGCCAAAATGGAGACATTTGTAATATACTCCCAAATATAATTGATAGAACTGTATGCATGTTCTCTCATGAGGACGTCTCGTGTATAGTTCTGCAAATTATATTTTCTATGACGGTCACATTGAGGATTTGCAAACATTTACGTATGTAAATGCTAACAATGAAACCATGATATGTGACTAATCATTATATTTTGTATCTTTTCATTTGTCTTGCTTTCTCTGGCGTTTGCCAAATTTTCTTGAGAACAATTTTTTCTTACTTGTCAGACTATATGGGGTCTACATTTAGCATATTAGGAGTCCACCTAGTGGTCATTCCTCTTATATGTATGTGTATATATGTATATATATATATATATATGTATTTATGTATGTATGTGCACGAGGGGACAGCCACTTTTGAGAAATCTCGAGTTGCACTTGAGAAAGTAAGGAGGGATGTCAGGAAGGGCATCGCTGTTACATTTCCAGATGGGAAGGGTCTTCCTTTGATGCTGACATGCAATGTCTGTGCAAGACCCTGCCTCAGTAAAGCTGGACTCAAGAGTCATCTTTGTAGTCATGAAGCGAGACAGATGAGTGACAACCTGGCCACTGGTGGTGGTGTAACACACCATATTAATCATATCTGTCGGGCATGTGGAAGAGAGTGTTATTCAGCAGGAGGAATTAAACGGCATACAAAGGTACATGAAGCCCAGTTACAACTACAGCCATCTATTACCGGTAAAGGTTTTAGCTGCCAATTCTGTACAGGACATTGTAGATCTTTAGCTGGGCTAAAAAGTCACATTCGATCACAGGACCAGTAACAGTTAAGCTTCATGCAATGGCCATACTCGATAACGAGGGGGCAGCCATAATATATGTATGTATGTAAATATATATATGTCATCATCATCATCATCATCATTTAGCGTCCGCTTTCCATGCTAGCATGGGTTGGATGGTTCAACTGGGGTCTGGGAAGCCAGAAGGCTGCACCAGGCCCAGTCTGATCTGGCAATGTATCTACGGCTGGATGCCCTTCCTAACACCAACCACTCTATGAGTGTAGTGGGTGCTTTTTACGTGCCACCGGCACAGGTGCCAGACGAGTCTGGCAAACGGCCACGATCGGATGGTGCTTTTTATGTGCCACCGGCACGGGGGTCAGGCGAGGCTGGCAACGGCCACGAACGGATGGTGCTTTTTATGTGTCACCGGCACGAGGCCAGTCGGGGCAGCACTGGCAATGGCCACGTTCGGATGGTTCTCTTACGTGCCACCGGCACTGGTATCTCAGCTGCAATTTCCATTGATCGATTTCGATTCTGATTCTCACTTGCCTCAACAGGTCTTCACAAGTAGAGTTTTGTGTCCCAAGAAGGGAAGGTGTAACGTGAAAGGATCTATTATCGAAGCACTGGAAGGGTGTCGAGATCCTTTCTAGTCACATATAAAATTCTAGAAAACAATACAGACGAACTCAGGTTAAAAGGGTGAACAGACAGTAGTTTGGTTTATTGACTTCAGTGTAGTACGTTGTCTGGTGGGAGAAAGACAGCCTCTGATATACTGCTTCGTGTTGGTCGTTGAAGTTGGTTGAAGTTGGTTGCTGGTCGTGTGGCTGTCAGAGCCCGGAATTCGTGACCGATCGCAATGCTGTCTTAGCCGAAGAGTGAGATTTGAGGTTTGCGGGCTCGCGGGACGTTTTCCCGCACATGCGCATGGGGAAGACTTCCGGTGGCCACCCGGAAGTAGTCCCATTCTGCGCATGCGCACCGAACCCTACACAGTAGCATCACTACAAAGGTATGCATAAGTGGACTGGCTACATCCCATGTAGAAGGCCACAGGTTATGGTCTCACTTGTCCTGCCGGGTCTTCTCACGCACAGCATACTTCCAGAGGTCTCGGTCTCTAGTCATTTCCTCAGTGAGACCTAAAGTTCGAAGGTCGTGCTTCACCACCTCGTCCCAGGTTTTCCTGGATATATATATATATATATATATATATTATATATAATATTAGGGAATATTATTCCAAACTTACAGGGAAAAATTCAATTCAGTAATATTAAATCAAATTTCACAAAATATAATATTGTATATCTAATTTTTTTCTATATGGTATAATTTAATTATATCATTGTTATTTCATTGTTGAATTGATAAAAAGTGGTTCTTCTCTAATTTATATATATACACACACACACGCACACACACACACACACACATATACACACACACACACACACACATGCGATGTACCCACTGTGACCTGTTTGGTCACAACTACTGCAAGTTGAAACTGTTGATGCATGGCAAGTGATTCTTCTTTGAAGGCATTTAAGTGACCTTCAACTGTTTTTTTCCTCACTTTGTTACCACTGTTCCAAATGAAATTACATGGCTACTCCAGCATAAAGTAATGTTTTTGCAAGGTCATCACTGATGCACAATGAAAAGAATTCTGTCAGTGTTCTTCTCATATGTCGTTCATTGACAACCATATATATTCTCATAATTTCAGGGCAATATTCTTTGTTCGTCTAGTAGATGAACTTGCAGTCTCCCTATTGCAGGTGCCCTTTCATGAACTGAATATCCTAAAATGGATGCAACTGCTTTGAACGGTCCTTTCAGCATGTACTAGCTGACATACTGAATTGACATCACTGAGGCAATGATATCAACATTTCAGTGGCATTTGAATGCTCTCAAAAGAGTTTTATTATAAGGTACAACCCATTTGTTATTGTTTATTTTTCCATTTTTATGAGATTCAACTCCCATTTGCAACTGATTTTCATCTATAAAGAGATACTCTCTCTCTTTCTGCTTTTTGATTAAGAGGATAAAGGTTAATATTTAATTTTAAATAAAATAGTATGCTTTTTTCTTAAAGGGGAAAATGACTTTTTATTTTTATTCTTTATGAAATGGCAGGAAAACAAACATTGAATCTTAGTATAATGTAGATAGATATAAATATGTATGTATATAGATATATATGTATGTGTGTTGTGTATATATATATATATATATATATATATACACACACACATATATATATATATATATATATATACACATAACCAAAAAATAAGCAACAAGAATGGATCCGGTAATTTAGTACAATTGTTTCATACTATAACAATTTATTAAAGCTGCAAATATAATATGTCAAGTAATCTTCAGCTAATTTCATATAGGTTTTCCAATAATGTAAAGTTCTCAAATCAATTAGTAACATCTTAGAGAGTGTAATATATATATATACATATATACTCTTTTACATGTTTCAGTCATTTGACTGCGGCCATGCTGGAGCACTGCCTTTAGGACTTATTCTTTGTAAGCCTAGTACTTATTCTATCGGTCTCTTTTGCCAAATTGCTAAGTTACGGGGACGTAAACACACCAGCATTGGTTGTCAAGCAATGTTGTGGGGGACAAACACAGACACACAAACACACACACACATATATATATATACATTTACAAATATATACGACAGGCTTCTTTCAGTTTCCGTCTACCAAATCCACTCACAAGGCTTTGGTCAGCCCGAGGCTATAGCAGAAGACACTTGCCCAAGTGCCAAGCAGTGGGACTGAACCCGGAACCATGTAGTTGGTAAGCAAGCTACTTACCATACAGCCATTCCTGCACTTACATATGTATATATATATACATATATAAATACATATACATATATATACTTATATATATATACATAGATATATACATACATACACACACACACACACACACACACACACATATATATATATATATATATATATATATATACACACACACACACAAATATATCTGTAGATAGACAGACAGATTGATTGATTGATTGAGCCTTCAGATTATGATGTGTGTGTATGCATGCATGTATGTATGAACCAATTTATATTCCTATGTTGGATGTTTCTTGGAATATAAAACAACACCCTGAATGCATAATTTATATTTTCCACCACTTCATGCTAAACATGCCCTCAATATATTTTGATTTTTGTTTGTTCTCGAATTAATCCATGAAGTGAGTACAACCATGACCCTCACAGACTTTCCCAGGTTGGTGAGTTTCTTATTGCTGTTGTTACTGTCAGTCAACTTGAATATCATTTCGGAGGGAAATACAAATGGATAATGAGTCTGGTGATGGTGCATCATAAGATGTGTTTAGTGTTTAGGAAAATGAGGTGGCACTGGACGGGTGCTTCACAATTCCATACATAGTACATGGAAGGAAAAGGCGAGGATAAGATCTCTCCGAACAAACAATAATAATTTTTTTCGCCTGAATAACCATTTCATCCCTGGACATCAATAGCCTGGATGCTTTGGTGTGGAAGCAGTAGTGTTGGTAGTTAGACACAAAAATACGAAGGTATTTTCACAGACGTGCAATGTTGCTCGCCGTCAGAATTCCAGCTCCACAGAACTGGTCTCTGTTGCGTCCTGTCTGGTCAGAAGCCGGGGCCGAAGAGGATGAATGGGTAGTCAAAACTAGCTGCTGCTGAGTGGTTGCTATTGAGCGAAGCGGTCTTTGTCCTCTTGGCAGAAGTCCGAAACGTGGTCCTTTGCTATTCGTAAGACCCGCAGAAGAGAAAGCAGTTCAACCACCGACACCGAGAGCATCGACGGATGGTTGAATGTACATCCAGGCTCAGTTGTTGCATAGGAAGTCGGGGACAAGAAACAGGAAGAAAGAGTGAGAGAAAGTTGGAGCGAAAGAGTACAACAGGGGTCGCCACCACCCCCTGCCGGAGCCTTGTGGAGCTTTAGGTGTCTTCATTCAATAAACACATACAACGCCCGGTCTGGGAATTGAAACCGCGATCCTCCGACCGTGACTCCGCTGCCCTAACCACTGGGCCATTGCGCCTCCACTGCCGCTGCTGATGATTGCGCATGTGCATAAGGGGCTTCCATCAGATCTCCAGAAACTCTAATTCTATGCGCATGCATGGATGAATGTTCCACAACAGCGTCTGGAACCAGGCATCACTACAAGTGTTGCCTCTTGGAGTTAAGTTACATTAGGTGTCTTTCACTTGCTACAATCCAGTCATTAGACTGCGCCCATGCTGGGGCACCACCTAGAAGAATTTTTACTTGAATGAATTGACCCCAGTAATTTTTGTTTCTTTGAAACCTGGTGCTTAACCTGTCTATCTCTTTTGCTGAGCCATTAAATTATGGAGATAGAAACACACCAACTCTGGTGGGAGATACACACAGACATAAAGATACACAGACACACATATACATATATATACATATACACACAGCCTGTTCGTTCTCATTTCCTCTTCCCCCTCCCCACATAATCTACCACACCCATAAATCTGTATGGGACAACAAGCAAATCTCAGCAGACCTGAAAGGAAATTGACCTTGAACAAAAATGCTGAACCTCTAATGATGTCACATAAGGCCAATGCACACACACACTCACACAGACACACACTCACACACACACATGGCCACACGCACAAACACATACATGCTCATCATTTACTCTCACCCTTCCCTTCTCTTGTAAAAAAACCAGGCATCTACATTCACTATATTAAATCTTAGACAACCACAATGCCGACCTAGAAGGGTGTGGTTATGTCATTGACAAGGACGTCGACCAGCAAACAGCTGGATTCCTTAACCAACACTTGCAATAAATGCTACATTAGATTAAATGGTCAGATACTTAACAGATTGACTGGTAATAAAGAAGTGATATGGAGTCAGTGTGTGTGTGTTTATTATTATTAACATTATGACCATTCTAATACAACAAGATTTATTTCAACACACACATTCACATAAAAAATATTGCAAACCAAATACAAAAATGAAGTATACACACTCACAGATATATATATATATATATATAATATATATATATATATATATTACATATATATATATATATTTTTTTTTTGCTGTAGTTTCAGGTCATTGCTGCGGTCACGCTGATGCACCGCCGTTTTGCTACACTGTTATTACTGAGAGCCTCCTCCAATATTTGGCACTTGGTGAAGAATGGAGTTTGATGTAGCTACCCTCAATGCACCTCTTGGCATGAGGTAGGTTCATCTGGGGCTCTTGACAAGAAGATGTCCAGCTTTGATTTAAAAACGCCTACATCTACTTTGCGCATGTTCCTCAGACTCTTTGGGAGAATATTAAAAAGCTTTGGGCCCCTGAAACCCAGACTGTTGCAATAGCTGGTCCTGAAGCGCGATGGCGTTGCTGGAATCTTTGGCACTATGCAGTGTCATCCCGTTCTGGCATTGGTGTAACTTTCAATGCCAAAATTTGGCACAATACCTCTCCCGCCTTTGCTCCAGAGAGTAGAGCCTTAGCTGTTTCAACCTTTCCCAGTAGCTGAGCTGTTGCAAAGAGACAATCTTCTTTGTGAATCTTTTCTGAATTGCTTCAAGGTCCGCTGTTAATTTCACACTGCTAGGTGACCATAGCTGTGAACAGTAATCCAGGCGGCTGAGAACGAATGTCCTCCAGAAAACCATCATGGTTTCCTTATCTCTGGTTCTGAATGTTCTCAGGATCCATCCAGCCTGTTGTCTGCACTTTGTCGCCATCCTGGTAATGTGCACTTGGAAAGAGGTATCATCACTCACATTGATGTACAAGTCCCTCACTGATTTAGGCTCTAGGATTGAAATTCCCTGTGGACCGGTGTACCCTGTAGGTTTAATATTCAGTTTTGGATGTTGGTACGCAAGGGCTTGGAATTTTGCAGCATTAAACTGCATATTATTATCTTCAGTCCATCTGTAAATTGAGTCTAACATCTGCTGCAGATGTGCAACATCGCTGGGGTCCTGTATTTTCTGCAAGACTTTTGTATCATCTGTGTAGCTTGCAAGGATAGCTATCCAGGCACTTGAGGGCATATCTGAGAGTGCCACTATAAAAAGCAGTGGTCCCAAGACAGTGCCCTGTGGAACACCTCTCACTCTTTGTGTTTTCATAGAGGTGGCTCCATTAGCCACTACTGCCTGACTCCTATCTTTAAGAAAGTCATGTAACCAGTCTCCAAGTATGTGGCATATCATACCATGATCTACTTTATCAAAAGCTTTTGCAAAATCAAGGTGTATTACATCCACATTTGAGTTGTTAAGTAACTGCCTTAACACCCAGTCATAATGTTGTAAGAGCTGGGTCAGCCAGCTCTTACCTGGTTGAAAGCCATGCTGGGTATCACTCAGCAAGTTATTTTCTTCAAGGAATGCGATTAGTTTCCCTCTGACTATCTGTTCCATGACTTTCCTGGTGTGTGAAGGCCTATAGTTTTTGGCATCTGCTCTGCTTCCCCCTTTATGGATTGGGCATATTATTCTTGTGAGGCAGTCTTCAAACTTTCCTATGTGGTTCGGAGCATCCGGTGCACCATATGTATTGTATATGACTATATCATGTTGTCTTATGTATACAATTAGAATGTCACACACTGAATTTGAGCATGACAGTAAGACCTGGGGTGTGAGGTCATCATGAATGTATATAGCAATTCCACCATGGCTCCTTCTGTCTATTTGCAGTATGGCATATTTTGGTATATGTACTTCTGCATCCTCTATATCAGGGCTGAGGTGAGTTTACATGAGTGCTATGCATAGGGCTTTATTACATGCAGCAAGATATCTCAGGAAAGAAATTTTGCTTTTATTACGATGCAACAGGCCCCCAATATTTAGTAAAAAGTTGGCATGATGACTGTGCAGGTGTTAGGGGAGGCCACCCCTTGTCTGTTGACTGTGGTGGCCTTGCACAGTCATGGGCAAGGTTCCTTGTTTGTGCTTGGTGTAGCCAAGTCAGCTGTTGCACAATCTTTTGCGCCATGTACAAAAAACACTCTTGCTCAGCTGCTGCATTGTACATAACATCTGAAGAGCGCACTTCTTTTGTAAATTTTTTCCTTGGAGAAATTGGTTGTCTTTTCTCAGGGAAGTTTTCCTCCTTAAGGCCCCTGTAGTTTTGGCAGGGTGTCGGATGGGCAAGCCAGCAGTTTTTGCTTTCTTCTTCCCCATGTCAGCATTTACCTTGCAGGTTCTTGAGTGTCTTCCAAATTTCTTCTTTCCTGTAAGGTTTTGGATGGCAATGGATCCTCCATGGGGTTTTCTGTTTTTTGTTTGGTGGGTTGGGGTTTCGATTTTGGTTGTTTCATTTTTGCCTCTTCCTTTTTCTTCCTTTCCTTCTTTATGCTTGTCTTTGTGGTCCGTCCTTCCTTTTCTTGTGATGGAAACTTTTTTCCTCTGGTTGTCCAATAGGGTGAGGGCTCCGTTCCTTTGTAGGACTGTTAGCACAGAGGGGGTTCTAGTTACTGCTTCCTTGGCTTCCCTATCCTTTTCTGCCTCGTCATTCACTAGGGTGGGTGATCCATTCTTTTGAAGAACCACTGGTTGTGTGTGTGTGTGTATGTGTATTTATATATATATATATATATATATATATGTATATGTGTGTATATATATAAATATATATATATATATGTGTGTGTGTGGAGGTGCAATAGCCCAGTGGTTAGTGCAGCAGACACACGGTTGTAGGATCGCAGTTTCGATTCCCAGACTGGGCATTGTGAGTGTTTATTGAGCGAAAACACCTAAAGCTCCACGAGGCTCCGGCCGGGATTGGTGGCGATCCCTGCTGTACTCTTTCGCCACAACCTTCTCTCACTCTTTCTTCTATTGGCCTGCTCGCTTAGCCAGCGGGATGGCATCATTTGCAGGCTAAAACAATGCGAAGCGCATTGTGACCAGCGATGTGTAGCAACATCTGATAGCCTTTCGGTCACGGTGATCATGGTGATATATGTGTGTGTGTATTCATATTTATATATATATGTGTGTGTGTATATTTATATATATATGTACACACACACACATATATATATATTTGATATGGTTGTGTATGTGTGCATAACGAAAAAATATCTATGTATTTGTGTGAGTGTAAGCAAAATTGCAATCAGTGATTAGAATGAATGTTATTGGAGGTCAGTATGCAGACTACACTGACCACTTGCCTTGCTGGTGAAGTGGTGGCTGTTGGTGGTGATGGGGGTGGCGATGGTGGCGGTATTGCACAAGGTGGGTTGGGGTTGTTATTCACTACTAATGGTAACAAATATTTCTCATTCCACACCTTCCTGGAGTTCTCATTTATATAGCCAATTATTATTTTTTTTTTTGCTTTTGTATGGCTTTCTGTGTGTGTGTGTGTGTGTGTGTATATGCAGTGGGAGGTGTCTTGCTTGTGAAATGCAATTAAGCTTAAAAGGTACTCTTTCCTGTTGGTTAGGTTAAAATGTGGGTATGTCTCTATAGCTGTGTCTGTGTTTGGTAACTGATGTGAAAATGTTGGATTTGATCAATTGAAATCAATAACACAAGTACATTGTTTTCAAAAACCTATTGAAGATAGTGCTCCAGTATGGCCACAATCCAAAGAGTAGAACCAGTAAAAGAATGTCAGAATACATACAAACACACATACTTATAAAATTAACAAATCCATTTTGTTTTGTATGTTTTGTATGTTTGCAGTTGCTGTTATTGATGTTTCTATGATGAGTAACATGTTACTAATATAATTTTACCTTACTAGCTGCTATGGTAACACTGGGTCAGTCACAAAAACCCCTACTTCCCACCAGAGAAGTATCCAAAGTTCAAGAAAGCAACACATAGTTATCAATCCAGAGGTTTTAGGTTTGTATTGGACTAACCCAGTGGTTCTGAACCTTTTCACTACCATTTATTTAAATGAGTTTTCCCACAAACTCCTTTTAATATGCTTATCCTTTCGTATTTATATATATAGGCGCAGGAGTGGCTGTGTGGTAAGTAGCTTGCTTACCAACCACATGGTTCTGGGTTCAGTCCCACTGCGTGGCACCTTGGGCAAGTGTCTTCTACTATAGCCTCGGGCCAACCAAAGCCTTGTGAGTGGATTTGGTAGACGGAAACTGAAAGAAGCCATCGTATATAAGTATATATGTATGTATGTGTGTGTATATGTTTGTGTGTCTGCGTTTGTCCCCCAACATCACTTAACAACCGATGCTGGTGTATTTATGTCCCCATAACTTAGTGGTTCAGCAAAAGAGACCGATAGAATAAGTACTAGGCTTACAAAGAATAAGTCCTGGGGTCGATTTGCTTGACTAAAGGTGGTGCTCCAGCATGGCCACAGTCAAATGACTGAAACAAGTAAAAGAGTTATAGAGTGTGTGTGTGTGAAATTTTGAATTTAGTTTGCGGACCCCAGTACTACCTTTGCAAATAGCCAGAGGTCTGCAGACCCCAGGTTGAGAACCACTGGACTAAACTTTTAGCATTTGAACTAGAGATATCGAGCCAAAATAGTCTCCTTATTTTATGTTCAAATTGGCCAGATTTGGACTCTCACACACATCCTACAATGTCATTCTAAAAATAAATAATCTCGTTATTGAAATCTCAAAGATATGAGATAATCCATGATTAACTCAAACCACGGGGATGGTAAGCACCCCGACGGAATAACACTTTTCCCATTTGAGGGATGCAGATCTCTAGTCAGGGACACAATATGCAGCTACATGTTCTCCAGCTCCAACCTTGGTGCATTAGCTACAAACTTGGGTGTCACCAGTCATAACATAGAGGAGGGAAAAATCAAAATATACCAGAGATATACCAGTGATTGAGAAGATCCAGCAAGGGAAGTGAGACCACAGCCATAGCCTATACTAGTGTTGCATAACCAGCCCATTTAAAAAGTACCTTTGAATCATCAGGTGACATTCCGTGCTTGAGGAGACCTATTGAGTCAAATAAATCAAAATCAAATCAAATCACAATCAAATGGTAATTGTAGTTGTGGCCGATACCAGTGCTGGTGGCATGCAATAAGCACCATTCGTGTGTGGGTTGCTGCCAGAACTGCCTGACTGGCTCCCCGTGCCAGTGGCACATAAAATGCACCATCCAAACATGATCGATGCCAGCCTTTCCTCCTGCCCTGACTGGTTCCTGTGCTGGTGACACATAAAAAGCACCATCCAAACATGATCGATGCCAGTGCCACCAGACTGGCTCCCGTGTTCGTTAACATGTAAAAAGCACCCACTACACTCTCGGACTGGTTGGCATTAGGAAGGGCATCCAACTGTAGAAACATTGCTAGATCAGATTGGAGCCTGGTGCAGCCTCCTGGCTTGCCAGTCCCCAGTCAAACCGTCCAACCCATGCCAGCATGGAAAACTGACGTTAAACAATGATGATGATGACAGAGGCCTGGCCGGCCATTATCAGTTTGTGCTGGTCACCATTAAGATGTCAGTAGGGCTAGAACCCTGAACTACTGATTTTCTTCACAAAATAAGCATAACACTGGCCTGTCAGAGAAATGAGCCCCTTAAAGTGGAGAGGTTGCTGCAGCTGGCCATTCTCGGCAGCAACGCCAGCCATCACAGTTGTAACAGTGGTGTGCTCAGCCACACCTCACTTGTTCTGAGGTATGTGGCCCATCGCCCCTCCCCCCCAAGCTTCCCCCCACCCCGGCTTTATCACCTCCCCACCACCACATTTATTTATTTTTTCATTTTCTTTCATATCTCTCTTCTTCCTTCTTTCTCTATACTTAAATATTCCAACGAAGTCCATTTGAATAAAAAAGCATTCCATCT
Source organism: Octopus sinensis (assembly GCF_006345805.1). NCBI lineage: Eukaryota > Metazoa > Mollusca > Cephalopoda > Octopoda > Octopodidae > Octopus > Octopus sinensis. Next base: position 114,924,378 of record NC_043000.1, read on the forward strand.
GACAGAACAATCTGAATGTCAAAGGGTTAGAACTAGGACGATTTTGTTGTTGTTGTTGTTGGTGGTGGTGGTGGTAGCTGTTATACTGTAAATTAGTCTTCCACTTAATAAAATTCCTCCAGTAATGTAACTCAACTCTCATAAAATATATATTGTATTTCTACAGGTTTATGTCTGTCCCTGTTTGTACATGAATATATCTGCTTCTCTGTCCACATTTATTTGAATGCATGCATTTATGTATGTCTGTATATGTATATATACATACATTTATATACATATGTATATAAATGTAGATATATATGTGTGTGTATGTATGTATATACAAATATATATAAATAAATGCTAGTATGGAAAGTGGATGTTAAACAACGATGATGATCATCATCATCATCTTCATCATCATTTAACATCCGTTTTCCATGCTAGCACGGGTTGGACGGTTTGACCGGGTTCTAGGAAGCCAGGAGGCTGCACCAGGCTCCGGTCTGATCTGGCAGTGTTTCTACAGCTGGATGCCCTTCCTAACGCCAACCACTCCGTGAGTGTAGTGGGTGATTCTTACGTGCTACCAGCACGGGTGCCAGGGGAGGCTGGCAGCAGTCACGATTGGTTGGTGCTTTTTACATGCTACCAGCACGGAAGCCAGTCGAGGCGACGCTGGCATCAGTCACATTTGGATAGTGCTTTTTACATGCCACCGGCACAGGTATCACAACTATGATTTCCATTTGATATTTATTTTGATGTTGATGTACTTGACTCAATAGGTCTCCTCAAGCACAGCAGGTCACCCTACGATCCACGGTAAGCACAGCAGGTCGTTCTGCAATCCAAGGTACTTTGGATGGTCTGGGGCTGCTATGTGAAACTAGTGCAGGAAACAGCCATGAACTCACATTATTTATCGGGTCTTTGCAGTCACAGCATATCTCCAGAGATCTCGGTCTTCGTCATTGCCTCTGTGAGGCCCAACGTTCGAAGGTCATGCTTGACCATCTTATCCTATGTCTTCTTGGGTCTACCTCTCCCCTAAATTCCTTCAACTGTTTGGGAGTGGCACTTCTTCACACATCTCTCCTCATCCATCCATAGTACATGACCATACCAGCGCAAACGTCCCTCTTGTACACCACATCCAAATCTGATATATATATATATCATCATCATCATCATCATCGTTTAACGTCCGTTTTCCGCGCTAGCACGGGTTGGACGGTTTCGACCGGGGTCTGGGGAGCCAGGGGCTGCCCCAGGCTCCAGTCTGGTCTGGCAGTGTTTCTACAGCTGGATGCCCTTCCTAACGCCAACTACTCTGCGAGTGTAGTGGGTGCTTTTTACGTGCCACCTGCACAGGTGCCAGAGGGGTCTGGCAACGGCCACGGTCGGTTGGTGCTTTTTATGTGCCACCTGCACAGAAGCCAGTCGGGGCGGTGCTGGCATCGGCCACGTTCGGATGGTGCTTTTTATGTGGGGGGGTGCAGAAATATAGGGGAGCACCAGCGGGGAGGGGTGTTTGGAGTGTTCATGTACTTGACTCAACAGGTCTCCTCAAGCACAGCGGGACGATCTGGGATCCGGGGTACTTTGAATGGGCAGGGGCTATGCGGAACTGATGCAGGAAGCAGCCCGGGTCTTTGCAGTCACAGCATATCTCCAGAGATCTCGGTCCTTCGCCATTGCCTCGGTGAGGCCCAACGCTCTGAGGTCAAGCTTGACTGCCTCATCCCATGTCTTCCTGGGTCTACCTCTCCCCCTGATACCTTCAACTGTTTGGGAGTGGCACTTCTTCACACATCTCTCCTCATCCATCCGCAGCACATGACCATACCATCGCAAGCGTCGCTCTTGCACACCACATCTGATGCTTCTTATATCCAGCATTTCTCTCAGGATGCTTACACTCTGTCGTGCGTGCACACTGACATTACACATCCAGCGGATCATGCTAGCTTCATTTCTTTCAAGTCTACGCATGTCCTCTGCAGTCATAGCCCATGTTTCATTACCGTGAAGCATGGCAGTTCGCACACATGCATCATACAGTCTACCTTTCGCTCTGAGGGAGAGACCCTTTTTCGCCAGTAGGGGTAAGAGCTTTCTGAACTTTGCCCAGGCTATTCGTATTCTAGTGGTGATACTCTCTGTGCATCCACCTCCGCTACTAACTTGGTCACCCAGGTAGCGGAAACTATCAACTACTTCTAGTTTCTGTCCCTGGAGTGTGATGGAATCTGCTTTCTGAGTGTCTGTGGTGTCTATTGTCCCTGTGCATCTGCCGCACATGAAGGCTATCTTATCTGTTAATTTCCCTTTAATGTTGCTGCACCTCTTGTGCGTCCATAGCTTACATTGGGTGCATCTTATGGAGTTTCTACCTGCACCTTTCCTACAGATTGAGCAGGGCCACCTACTCGAGGGGGTGTGTGCTGAGTACGCCTTGCTGCTTACTATTACTTTGGTCTTTGCTACATTTACTCTAAGGCCCTTTGATTCTAACCCTTGCTTCCACACCCGAAATTTCTTTTCTAGTTCCGGTAGTGATTCTGCTATGAGAGCCAGGTCATCAGCATAGAGGAGCTCCCAGGGGCATCCTGATTTGAATTCCTCTGTTATTGCCTGGAGGACTATGATGAATAGAAGGGGACTGAGGGCTGAGCCCTGGTGCACACCTACTTCTACCCGGAATTCTTCACTATATTCGTTGCCAATCCTAACCTTGCTGGCAGCCTCTCTGTATAGAGCCTGTACAGCCCTTATTAGCCATTCGTCAATCTCCAGTTTCCACATCGACCATCAGATAAGGGAACGGGGAACCCTATATATATATATATATATATTTCTGTGAGAGTTAGAGGTTGGGAAACCAACCACCTAAGGGACAGTACCTATCCAATATACTGCTGGTAGTATACCCAGTTATTCATAGTCAAATGCTGGTTATTGCATGGCAATTTCACAGTTGAGTGTCATATATGGGCTGGGGTAAAAAGTGGTTTACCCTGAATTTATATGGCAAATATGAAAATGAAAAGGATACAAAATGACATACATCAGCCGGTAGATATTCCAGTGTGTCTATTTATTCCAAAGTATTAGAAGAAAACATAGTGCCAGATTATGTTTTCTTCTAATGGTTTGGAATAAATAGACACACTGGAATATCTACTGGCTTATTTGCCGCATATGTGTGTGTGTGTGTGGAGGTGCAATGGCCCAGTGGTTAGGGCAGCAGACTCACAGTTGTAGGATCATGGTTTCAATTCCCATACTGGGTGTTGTGAGTGTTTATTGAGCAAAAATACCTAAAGCTCCACGAGGTTCCGGCAGGGGATGGTGGTGATCCTTTCTGTACTCTTTCACCACAACTTTCTCTCACTCTTCTGTTGGCCTGCTCGCTTAGCCAGCGGGGTGGCATCATTTGAAGGCTAAAACAGTGCGAAGTGCATTGTAACCAGCGATGTGTAGCAACATCTGATAGCCTGGTCGATCACGGTGATCACGGTGTTACATATATATATATATATATATGTGTGTGTGTGTGTGTGTCTTTATGAGTTAGAGATTAAGCAACCATTTAAGGGATAGTGAATATCCAATACACTACTGGATGTATACCTACAGGGCAATATTACAATAGACTACTAGGTATGGGTGGGGGTAAAGCAGAAATTTACCCAGGATTTTTTAGGCAAATAAGAAAATGGAGAGGATAATCAATCGACAAACACCAGCTTGTAAACATTCAATTATACCTATTTATTAATTAATTACAATCATATGTGTGAGTGGTCCAAATAAACAAATGAAATAAGCAAATATGTATTCGCTTATTTGGATCACTCATACATATGATTGTAATTAATTAATAAATAGGTATAATTGAATGCTTACAAGCTGATGTTTGTCTATTGATTATCCTCTCCATTTTCTTATTTTTAGATATATATCTATATATATATAGATTCACATGAATATGGTACTTAAGTTGAGGCACCAGAATTCAGTATGGTATTATCCATACAATTTCAAAATAAGGTGATTAAAATCAAAATAAACAACAAGGATATCCAGAGGTAATGCAGTACTATCGTTTCAAGCAACTCCATTTAATTAAACAATGCAATCATTACATCAATTTAAATGCAGAGCAATCCTCAGCTGCATAAAGACATAAAATTTAATTAAATTAAAACAGATGGAAACATTTGTATAATTTTACCTAAAAACTCCAAGAAGGTAAGGAGATAGACAAAGAACATGCTACCTTCACTTCAGCTTAGAAGCTATAAGGTATCAGAAGATACAGATTTTGCTTGTCACTGTTTTAAGGGGTTAGTTTTAATTTATAGACAAGTTTTATCAAATCTTTGTATATCTAAGGCCAAGAGAACAAGGAGCAGTGTCTGTTAGGAATGGGGCTGAGGGAGTCGGCAGAAATCATAGTGGGTGAAAGCAGCATGTTCTTTGTCTATCTCCTTACCTTCTTGGAGATTTCTACATTTATTGTTTATTGTTCTTTCTACAAAAGAACAATAAACATCCACAAAATCAGTTTTCTTTTCAGTGAAATGAAAACTGAAAATTATCTGCAAAGCAAACCGAAAGATGATGCAAAGACTGTAGTAAACAAGAAAAATAAATAACAGGGGAGATGTAAGAAGCTGAGAAGAGTCAATAGTACATGAGAATGGTCAGGAACATTCTGGTAAGAAAGAAAGGCAACATGTTTGAGAAGAGTAAGATGTGACTTAATGTGATTAGCCATAGCCTGCTTTTTGAAAGAACACAACCTTAGATATCACACTTCCAGTTCTTTTGATTATCAGCTATCTAAGGTTGTGTTCTTTCAAAAAGCAGGCTATGGCTAATCCCATTAAGTCACACACATACTCACACAAACAGTCTCTATATATAGACCTCTTACTGCCCTCTCCTCATATACCATGCATGTGGTGTACAACAAAGAACATAGATCCAACTCTGGAGGGAAAAAATGGTTGTTCACAGGCATACCTGATCATTTCTGTTGAAAGACTGAATTTTGCCTGCCAGGTTTGTTAAAGAACTTGTAAATTGTTGGCTTCAAATTTTAGCACAAGGCCAGTATTTTGAGGGGAGAGGTAAGTCGATTATATCAACCCCAATACTCAACTGGTACTTATTTTATCAACCCTGAAAGGATGAAAAGCAAAGTCAATCTCAGAGGAATTTGAACTCAGAACATGAAGAAGGATGAAATACTACAAAGCATTTTGCCCTGCGTGTCAATAATTCTTATAATTTTACCTGCTTGCTGCCTTAAAACTTGTAAATGAAATAGTTTAAGGGTCACCTCTGAGCACATGGGTGTATGATGTTGAGTAGTTTAACTGATCATTAAATAATGAGACAGCTATCATCTGACAAGGAGAAGCAATTATTATACGGACACATGTATGAATATGTATGCATAAGTATGCATGTAAGAATATGTATACATTTACATATATATGTGAAGGCACATGGCTTAATGGTTAAAGCGTCAAGCTCACAATCACGAGATAGTGAGTTCGATTCCCAGACCAAGCTGTGTGTTGTGTTCTTGCGCAAGATACTTTATTTCATGTTGCCCCACTTCGCTCAACTATAGAAATGAATTGTGGTGTCACTGGTGCCAGGCTGACTTGGCATTTGCCTTTCCCTTGGATAACATCAGTGGCGTGGAGAGGGGAAGCTGTTATGCATGGGCGACTGTTGGTCTTCTATAAACAACCCTACCCAGACTTGTACCTCAGAGGGCAACTTTCTAGGTGCAATCCCAAGGTCATTCATGATGGAAGGGAGTCTTTACCCTTCCTCTTTTACATATATATGTAAAGTGTACATATAATGTGTATATGCATGTAATATGTATGCATGTAAGGTATGTATGTATTTATGTGTATGTAAGGTATGTATGTATGTATGTATGCATGCATGCATGCAGCCAACACATTTCTGTTTACTCTCTACGTTCTGAAGAAATGAAAAGTTATATATTACATAAGGAATTGGTAGACACTTCTTCAAAAAAAGATAGGTTAATCAGAGTTGGAATATCTTTGCTCAAAACCTGCTTGATTAGGATTCACCAGGGGTCACACAACTACATCAGCAGTAACCTTATTGAAACTTGCATCAAACTGAAAGAGAACATTGTTTCTATCACACACACACAAACATACATATATGTATATACATACATATATATATATATGTATATGCATATATTTATATATATATATATACACGTGTGTGTGTGTGTGTGTGTATCATCATCATCGTTTAATGTCCGCTTTCCATACTACGATGGGTTAGGCGATTTGACTGAGGACTGGCAAACCAGATGGCTGCTCCAGACTCCAATCTGATCTGGCAGAGTTTCTACAGCTGGATGCCCTTCCTAACGCCAACCACTCGAAGAGTGTAGTGGGTGCTTTTATGTGCCAGCAGCACGAGGGCCATTCAGGTGGTACTGGCAACGACCTTGCTCGAATGTTTTTTCACATGTCACCAGCACAAGTGCCAGTAAGGTGACATTGGTAACGATCATGCTCTAATGGTGCTTTTATGTATATATATATATATGTATGTATATGTATAAATAGATACAACCATACATATCTACAGTGGCAGACTGGCCAGGTTTCCAGCTTTCCTAATGGCAAGTGGTTCCCTGTGCCATTAGAATCCATATATGGGGGCCCATGTTAGTATCTAAGGGATTCATCCCCTCAAGTTTGAGAATTTTTTTATTCAACCCTGGTAGAATGCATTAATCATTTCAGCCTAGCTGTGTTTGTAGACAGCTGAAAAGAATACTTTTAACAAAAAAAAAATTAAGTGATAACATTGTAGTTGCAGGTAGGCCCCCTTGTAGTTGCGGGTAGACTCCCTTAGTCTCCTGGCAACCCAACCAATATTTTAAAACCCAGTCCGCTACTGCATACATTCAGACGAGATGGTGAAGATGCCGACGACCGCTTTGTTCAAAGCCTCTCTGGACCTCAAGTGGCCTGAACTCTTTACATGAACACCACCCTGTACTTAACTCCATGTCCCCCTACATGGCCTTGCTATTTGCTTTTGAGCCAAATTAACTAACTAACTAACTAACTAACTATATTCCATAATATATTAGTTGGGTGTTGAAACTACAACCCTGAGCCCTCATTGAATGCCTGAGCTTTTCATATTTTCTTATTTCATATTTTATACTTCCAATTTCATAAAGAACTTATTTGCTAAATGTTATTTTGTAACAAATTATCTCCATGTGAAATAATGCAATCTCCTTGTTTATTTGTTATTTTGTTTCTTTTTTTTCTTTTTCAGAAAATCCCTTTCCCCTAAAAAGGGGTCAGTAATCGTGATGAAGGGAAAGGTGAAAAAATCATCCCCAAGACGAGAAAATGGAACTCCCAGCAAACCATCTCTAAAGACCACACCAGCTCCTGTTGCAGGAAAACCCACTTCGTTGCCACAAAACCAAAACTTAACAGATCCAAACAGAAATCAGACCCCTGAAAGTAAAACTGAACATACTTTAGCATCAAACAAGGGTCAAACAACAAACCAGTCAAACAAACCCCAACCCATTCAAACTGGCCTGGTAAAAGACCCTGTAACTGGTCCCAGAGGAAATTTGAATGGCTCTTCCACTCCACTGCCTGATAACCATTTATATCAACAGAACCAGGGAACCCCTACAAATACTTCACCTCAGCCTCAGATCCCCTTATCAGATAATGTTCCACAAAATATTCCTCAGTCACAAAGCCCTCAATCCAATCCTGATTTTTATAATAGTTCCCCGCAACGTATGGCCAGTCCTTCATCACCACCCCAGCGCCCAAGCTCTCCCCCCCACCCAAAATTGGTATCACAGACTTTAACTAGGGATGCTTATCCATCTCCAAAGCACCAAGCACCTTCCCAACCCTACTCTTCTTCGTTGCAAACTCCACACAGTCACACCAACTCGCCATCTCCCAAACATACAAATCTGAACACTACCTCACATCAGCCTCAATATAGTTCACACGCCTCTTCTGTACATCATGGTCAAAAGCCCAGCGGTTCCCCTCGCCAAAATCCTGTGCCTTATCAGCAATCTGACCAATATTACCCACATGAGGCTGAGAGGGAAGCCACCTTTCAACAAGAACAATATGACCAGCATATGTATGATGCAGAATACAACCAACCTGATAATTATTATGATAACTCTCCACAGCAGTCACATGGCCACAGGCGTCCTAGTATACCAAATGACCACGGTCAAATACATGGTCGGCAATCTCCACACCCAGCTCAAAATTATCGTAATTCTGGTTCAAACCAAGGATCAGGAGGTTATCCTCCAAGTGCCAATGATTTCTACCGAACAGAAAGCCCCCAAAGAGCTTCAGACTTAGATAACAGCCCCTATACTCACCAATCAAACCAGAATGCTGCAATGCAACATTCTCCTGGGTCTCACAGAAGCAGGTCTCGAACTCGAAAAGGTTCAACATCACCCAGGAATGTAAACAATCAAGATTATATTCCAGAACACGATGGATATGGTAGGGATATGGCACCAGCTGTTGACCAGAGATATCCTCCGGAATATTATGACACTCCAATGCAAGAACAACAGGATCCCTATGCTTATGCTGAAGATCTTCCCATGTCACAGCCTTCTGCAAATGTGACAAATTCCCCCAGAGTACCTGGTACTCAGTCTCCTCGGTCCCAGATTCCTTCTTCACCGGGCAGGCACATGCAGCATTCTCCTACAAGCAACATGCCTTCTTCAACAAAGGCACAGTATACTGAAAACAAACATCGTCGCACACCTTCTCCACAAATGGGTACACAGTTCATGGGAACTAGCCATTCCCCACACCAACAAAAAATTAATTCAAATCAAAATATGAGGGGTCTTGACCAGAAACCCACAAACTACAATACTCAGGGTCACAGTCCCTATTCTCCTACAAAAATGGAGCAATATTCACCGGATGATTACGGCTCATACCCTATGCAAAATGGCAATAATCAGTTTGAGGGTTACTCCCCTAATGTGCCTCAAATGGGCACTCAACACTTACAAGGTCACTACAGTGCCCAACACCAACAAGGAAGCCACATGACAGCATACTCCTCCGAGTACAACAACCAAGATCAGAGGCACAACTTCCGTCGTAATAGCTACAGCTCTTCGAGTGCAAGAGCTGGCCCACAGGGACACTACAACCCTGAAAACGTAGACACCAGCTTCCAAGTGAAGGCACCACTGAAACATGTTGACAGTAACACACCAACCAAAAGAGCACCAAGATCACCGAAAACTCCCCTGGCGCTGCCTCTCGGGGCAAAACAGCCCCCCTCACCATCTACAGTGGCAAGGGCCTTAAAAGTAGATATGAGGGAAAAGACACCAACAAAAAACCAACAATATCCTCTCACAACCCAAGCCAAACCAATGCTTCCACCAATTCCGAAGAAGGAAATATTTGTTACATTTCCTGATAAACAGATGACAAAACATTTTATTGATCCCAAGTAAGTATATATATTTATTATGTTATTTAGTACTTCTTTCTCTCCTTTCTCTCTTCCCTTTCCCTCTTTCCTTCTTTGTATATACACATTATTCTCTTCAAACCCACATCTTTTCTTCAGACATGAAATAAAAACAACTTAAAATGAGCATTAATCATCTCAGTTATACTCATCTGGATGGTCATGTTAGGGTCTTAATAACTGCCCCTTCTACCTGATTTTTCTTATCAAATACACTGAGACAGACATAATCCATATTAATCCCATGGGCCTGCTCCTTCTTTCTAACTAAACCTTAAAAAAATAAATTGCTTCTCAATTTCTAAAACACACCCACCACCCCAACTGGTGGCACGTAAAAAGCATCATCCAAATGTGACCGATGCTAGAACCCACTGACTGGACCCCATGCCGGTGGCACATAAAAAGCATCCACTACACTCTCAGAGTGGTTGGCATTAGGAAGGGCATCCAGCTGTAGAAACATTGCCAGATCAGATTGGAGCCTGGTGCAGCTGCTGGCTCTCCAGACTTCAGTCAAACCATCCAACCCATGCCAGCATAGAAAACAAACATTAACGATGATGATGATGATGATGAAATCTGTTTCAGAGAAATTTGTAATTATTTGAATTCTGTGAGTTTTTTTTTTAATTACAGAATATTTCTGAAGAAGTCAGTGATTGTCTGTATTTTGTAGAATTTTGAAATTCTGTGTTTAATTTCAAATATTGGTTTCAAATTTTGGCATGAGGCCAGCAACTTCAGGGAGGGAGTTAGTTGACCCCAGTGTTCAACTGGTACTTATTTTATCAACCCTGAAAGAATGAAAGGCAAAGTTGACCTTGGTGGGATTTGAACTCATGACATAAAGACAGACAAAATCCCACAAGGCATTTTACCCAGTGTGCTTATCATTCTACCAGCTCACTACTCTGCTTTTAAATATCAATTTTCATCATCATCAACAGCATTTAACATCTGTTGTCCATGCTGGCATGAGTTGGACAGTTTGACTGGGCTGGCATGCTAGAAGGCTGCTCCAGACTCCAGTCAGATTTGGCATGGTTTTCTATGGATGCTCTTCCTAATGCCAACCACTCTGAGAGTGTAATGGGTGCTTTTACATGCCACTGGCACAGGTGCCATTTGCATGACACTGGGGTGTGTTTAATGTGCCAATTTGTGTGACACTGGTATCTGCCGTGACTGCAATTTTGCTTGGCTTGATGGGTCTTTTTCTCAAGCGTGAGGCCCAACACTCGAAAGGAACTCAGCCACCTTGCCTCCATGAGGCCCAGCGCTTGAAAGGAACTCAACCACCTTGCCTCCATGAGGCCCAATGCTTGAAAGGAACTCAGCCACTTTGCCTATTAATTTAAAATCTTTTTCTATCTTCATTTTAATCAGAAACAATTTCACTAGGTTTTAACAATGTAAAAATTGGTTTCTGATTTTTTTTTAATCTCTTGGATTTAAATCCTCACCTCTTGGTTGTTCAATGCTTCAAGCATGGGATAAGGTGTGGGTAATGACAGGTGGAGGGCAGATACTAAAGTTGAATTCCTTACTAAATTAAGCAAGTCAAATTCAGCAAAAAAAACTGGCAGAATAAATACCTGGCTTAAAAGAATAAAAGCACTGGCGTCAATTCTTTCAACTTAAGTTCTTGAAGGCTGTGCCCCAGTACAGCCAGTCAAGTGACAGAAGCAAGTAAAAAATATAAGAATTATATATATAAGTATATGTGTACTTGTGTGTTTATATGTGTATATATATGCACTTATATAATTGTGTATGCCCTGGCACTTGCCACCATCTATGTCTCCCTCTTCCATTATTCAACCATCCCATTTATATTCTGATGCCTGTCCCTTGTGAGTATGCCTGGCATTTTGCCACTTACTCTATCCCCCTGTCTCCCACTCTCCTTCTCCTGCACTTCCCACAGGTTGGGAAACCATGTATTTCCTTTACAGTAGCACACCTGTTGCTGTCTTCATTCTCTCTCTCTCTCTCTCTCTCTCTCTCTCTCTCTCTCTCTCTCTCTCTCTCTCTCTCTCTCTCTCTCTCTCTCTCTCTCATCTTGTACTTCCTCTACATCAAGCCATCTGTTTCTGCCTCACTATAACCCTTCATCATCTGACACAAGATCACCTCATCCAATGCCCTCTCCCCTCTTGAAAGTTTTATTATTTTTTTGTCTTGCAAGTACTTGGTGACCCTGTCAGGGAAGGTGCCACTTAAAAGCGCCCAGTCTACACTGTAAAGTGGTTGGTGTTAGGAAGAGCATCCAATTGTAAAAACCTTGCTAAAGCTGACCTCACCTGTGTTTGTGCCACATAAAAAGCACTAAGTCCACTCTACGAAGTGGTTGGTGATAGGAAGGACATCCAGCTGTAAAAATCCTGCCAATACAGTCACAGAATTCTGGTGCAGGCTTCTGCCTGGCCAGCTCATGTGAAACCATCTCACCCATGAGAAGGCAGATGTTAAGCGACAACAATGATGCTATATAATGTAGTGTTCCATGATAGAAAATTCAACAGAAAAAGTCCTCCATTTGGTGAGAGATAAATATTTATTCAAAGGTCATAATATATGTATTTAAACACTACTAAATATTTAATATGTAAAGAAATACACAAACATATTCATGCAAACCACATATCATAATGAACAAAAAAAAAACGAGTAACAGAAGAAAAGCGCAAAAACCGAGTGAATAAAAAGGCAACGTATAAAAAACGAAATAAATCTGTGCTAAAACAGGTTTTTTATAATCATTTCAATTACTAAAAATAGCTTAGTTAGTTTAAGACTTAATAAACAATTTATTCAGCATCTGTTTATACAATCAGTCACCATATGTGATTTTAAGCAAAATTAAACAATTTAAATCCTATTATAATGTTCTCTGTGTCAATGAACTGGTAATTGATATTAATTAACTGGTATGCTAATTAATAAACATTCTCTATCCTAATGGAAGATCAATTATTCATTCTTATTTCATACTGTAATTTATGAATAATTAGCATCAGTGGCACAGCTAATAGGGGAGCAAAAGAGGCAATCAAGCCCACCTGGCATATTTTTCAAAATTGGTGCTATTTCAATAATTTCTTTTAACTCATTAATTACCTTATATCACTAATTGTAATTTTCATACATAATGACATTGTTACCGAAAACATGAAATTAATGAATATAGAATACAATTACATACATTATAACTAATGAAATATTTTGCATTACATAAGAGAAATGAGTTAAAGGTTGTTTGGTATGCGTTATGGCACTTATTCTTATGTGATTGTTCCCCGCTAACTCTAGAACCTGTCTATGCCTTTGATTTGTATTGTTGGTCACATCTCCTAAATGAACCAGTCAACGGTTCACTGCATTTCTAATAGTAAGAGTGACAAGGGTGTGTCTCTATTACAGAACAAATATTTGTATTAGAACAGATAGCAGCACCCAGTTGTGCATGCACAGTGAGAGCTAGCAGTGACCTTGATAAGCAGAGCGTCCAAGTAACTGTACTGTGTTTACCTTACAGCTAGTGAAATTTGTGTTTTTGTAATCATGGGTATGTCATTGTGTGCAATTTTGTCATGGATAGGATAAAGGAGCCAACGTGGAAGACTGCTACATTGAGCATACTGCAGCGAGCTTATGGCAAGGAGGTAATAGGTTGTATGGAATGTTTCAAGTGACACTCGCACTTGAAAAGCAGAAGAATATCTGCAGCTCGGTCAAGAGCATCCTCGTCACTTTGTTCTGACATCTACGATATTGTGTATTGAGAATTCGTTCCCCAGAGTCAGTCGAGAATTCTATTGCCATGTTTTGAAGCATTTGGGGGAGGACGTTTGACAAAAGTAACCAGATCTGTGCAGCACAAAGAATTAGATTTTCCACCAAGCCCTCCTCCCTCGTGAGTTTTTCACCAAAATACAACATGGTATTGCTTCCACACCCACCCTATTCTCCAGATTTAGCATCTTCAGACTTCTATTTCTTACCCCAAGATGAAAATGCAGCTCAAATATTGCTGTTTTAACACCGTTGTCAAGATCCGGAGCAAATTGCAGTAGGTCCTTGATTTGCTTATGGAAGATAACTTTCAGGCCAGATGCCCAAAGTGGCAGGGATGCTGGAACTAGTGTATTGGTAGGGAGGTAGGTAGGTAGGTAAGTAGAGAGACAGACAGACAGGCAGACATGTAGGTAGGTAGGTAGGTAGGTAGGTAGAGAGACAGGCAGGTAGGCACGTAGACAGGTAGGTAGGTAGGTGGCCTGGCTCAACGACAAAGACTCCCAAGCCAAGCATGACCACCTCAAGAACATCAGAGGAAAGGTGCAGACTGAGCTGCGACAGATGAAAGACAAGTTGTGGGAAAACAAGGCTGCAGAACTACAGCAGTATGCAGACGAGTACAACTCCAAGAAGTTCTTTGCCAGCCTGAAAGACATGTATGGCCCCACGCTGAATACAATGGCACCTGTGTGCTCTGCCAATGGAACCCTGCTTACTGAGAAGAGCGACATCATACAGCACTGGAGTGAACACTTCAGTCAGCTGCTAAACATACCATTCCAGATTGACCAGCAGGCTATCGAAGACATGCCACAGCACCTAGTCCTGGTGTCGCTTGATGACACTCCCCCCCAACACTGGCAGAAATCCAGAAGGCCATCAAGCAACTACATGTGGGGAAAGCACCTGGTCCTGATGGAATACCCCCAGAGATCTTCAAAGAGAGAGGTGAAGCTGTTGCCATCAAGTTGACTGAGCTGATACAGCAGTTCTGGGATGAAGGGTCAGTGCTACAGGACTTCAAGGATGCCAACATCGTGCATCTGTACAAGAACAAGGGGGACAGAGCTTCATGTGACAACCACAGAAGCATCTCATTGCTGAGCATCGCAGGAAAGATCATGGCCTGTGTTTTTCTGAACCACATCACATACCACCTGCTGGACGGTATGGTCTCAGAGATACAAGAGAAGTGCCGAGAACAAAACCAGAGCCTCTACATCCTCTTTGTGGACCTGACAAAGGCTTTTGACACTGTCAGCCGAGAGGGCCTATGAGATATCTTGCCCAAGCTGGGCTGTCCACCAAAGCTCATCAGGATCATCCGGTCATTTCATGATGGCATGATGGCTCGTATCATGAAAAACGGAGATGTCTTTGATCCATTCCCGGTCTCCAATGGCATGAAGCAAGGCTGCGTGATGGCTCCCACACTCTTCAGCCTCATGTTTGCCACCATAATCTTCCATACTCTGTCAAAGTCTGATGTTGGTGTCACTATTTGCTACAGATGTGACAGCCAATTCTTTGACCTCAGGCGTCTGAAGGCAAAAACCAAAGTCCTGGACGCCCTAGTGAGAGACTTCCTGTTTGCAGACAATTATGCGCTTGCAGCATTGAATGAACCAGACCTTCAGACTGACCATTAGCCTGTGAAAAAATGAAGTGATGCTTCAGCCTACACCTGGCCTGACACTTCCTGAGCTTCAGATTGAGATTGAGGGCAAAACTCAGAACAACGTGGAGAGCTTTACATGCCTGGGAAGCTGCCTGTCCTCAAACTGCAGCATAGACAAAGATGTCTCCATGAGGCTTGCAAAAGCAGGAGCTTCGTTTGGCAGACTTTGGACACATGTGTGGGCCAAATGAGGCATCAAACTTTCCACCAAGCTGGCAGTCTATAGGGCAGTCATCATCACCTCTCTACTCTACAGCTGTGGGATGTGGACGCTGTATAGGAGGCAAATGCAAGTACTTGACCAGTTCCACCTTCACTGCTTGCGATGAATCATGGGAATTTCCTGGGAGGACAGTCTCCAACACCGAGGTGCTTCGCTGAGCCGAAATGCCCGGGATCAAAGCCCTCATCATGAAGGCCCAGCTCCGGTGGGTTGGACATGTAGTCCAAATGGACGACGTGCATCTACCAAAGATGATCTTCTTCTTTGAGCTGGCTTCTGGAGCATGAAACCCTGGAAGTCCACTGAGGAGTTACAAGGACAACCTGAAGACTTCCCTCAAGGCCTGCAGCATTTCAGCCCGTGGCTGGGAATTGCTTGCCTCTGACTGTGGCGCCTGGCATCCATCTGTCCAAAAGGGTGTTAGGCTGTTTGAGGAAAAGCGTCTCAAGAGCCTGGACCAGAGGTGACAAGCCCGAAAAGAGAGGATCCCCAACCCTACTTCTGCTGTTACGTGCCTAACATGTGGCCACATCTGGATATGTATGTATATATATATATATATATATATACATTTAGATTCAGTTGAATATGGTACTTAAGTTAAAGGCACCAGAATTTGGTATGGTATTATCCATATAAATCAAATGGGGGGATTATAATCAAAATACGCAACAAGGATATCCTGCTTATTTTAGTTATATATATACATATCCATATATATATATATATATAATATATATATATATATGTATATATATATATGTATGTATGTCTGTATGTATGTATTTATGTACTGCTGTAGCTGAGGTGGAGGACTGTAGGGGTAGTCCACCTCATGTGGCACTTTCAAAAAGGCACCACTTTTGGGCCTGCTGTAGGCAACATGTTTTTTGTGGGGTCCAGGGGGCAGCAAACAGAAGGACTGCCCCGGGCAGCACACACTAGTGTATGTATGTATGTTTATATGTAAGCATGCAGGCGTTCTGTTTTCCTTGCTATTGTTGGATATGTGTTTGCACGTGTGTATTTATGATGGTGATGCTGATGACACTAGTACCACTACTACTACTACTACTAGTAGAAGAGTCTGGCAGTGAATGGGCTGAGTCATTTGAGTCTTAGAACGACTCACAATATTTGTTCCTTCCCTGTGCTCTGTGTCCGGATCCCACCAAGATCCAGTTTGTCTTTCATAATTTTGAGAATAATAAAGAAATCTCGATCCAGAGGGTCAGGCAAGATGTCATGCTCTGACAATACTAGTGCCGGGATGTATTGGCCCCAAGACAGCAGTCTTTCTCTTGGATTAACATCAACGGCATGGATGGCATGGAGAGGGATAGCAACTAGTCTTCCTGAAAACACTTGTCCAGGCCAACACATAGATGTATAGATGTATGGTCAATAATGACCAGTGGGAAAGTGGCAAGCTGGCAGAATCATTCGCGCATTGGCAAAAACGCTTCACAGCATTTTTCCTGTCTTGCCATTCTGAATTCAAGTTCTACTGAGGTCAACTATGCCTTTCATTCTTTCAGGGTCGGTAAAATAAGTACCAGTTAAGTCCTGGGGTCAATGTAATTGACTTACCCACTCCCCTGAAATTGCTGGCCTTGTACCAAAATTTGCAACCTATATTGCCTAGTGGATGACCCCACATAGTCTGGCTCCAAGTCAGCTCCAACCAAGTGGATTTACGACAAAGCATTCAGGCCATGATATCACAATTTTTTAATAAATATGAATAATAATATAAAATATGTATTTTGTTGCAGACAATAATAGTTCATGACTCATGAAAGATTTTTAGTTGGTGTTCAGTGACCACATGGAACCACCCTCATAGTGGTGCTTGTACAGTTATTGGTGTTGGTGCTGGTGATTTTTTATCTATGAACCCCTTTGATTGCTTATTTATTCTGGTGGACCCCCATAGTCATTTGATATTTAAAAACTAGTTTTATCAAAGTTCTTAATTTGATTTTCACACATTAACTTACATAGGTCTTGCAATACATACCAGAACATACATTTAAAGCAAAATTTTTTTAAGGGCCCTTAAAATACAGTTGTGGATCCCCAATTTACTCTTTTGTTACATGGGCCCCCAAAAATCTTATATGGAACCTCAAGGGCCATATGAACCCCAGTTGAGAACCAATGGTGTAGTTAGAGGTAAGAAAGGTGATAGGTTGCTTATCTTTGCCTTATCAATCAAAATGAAATTCCTTAATATAAATATTTTATCAACACTAACAATTAACAATAAAGATGATGAGATCAAACACACACACACACACACATATACATACATACATAAACACATATATTTATAAAAACACATACATATACACATATAAGTACTCACACATACATACATATACATATGTACACATATTCATATATGTACATATATAAAAACACACACGCATTCTTAGATAACACAACAAACTAGTTCACACGTACAAGCATTCATACAAAGATATGCACAGAGTCACCCATTCAGGCATATTAATTAGAAAGTATTCACACCTTCACACATAATTGTATACACATTCTCTCACTCTCTCTCTCTCTCTCTCACTAATTCTCTCTCATTCAATCACTCACTCTCTCTCTTTCTCTCACATACACACATACACACAAGTAACAGAGACAAGTATTGGAAACGGAGGTCATATAGTCACATCATATAACTCACCACAGCTTGGTATTAATTACTTTCCTCATATACACCCTGCCAAATAACAGGGCTATATATATATATATATATATATATATATATATATATACATTCATCTCATATACACCTTACACCTTCCTGATCATCAGATTGTTGTAAACTATCAGCCATGTCTAACGCCCCAGGATTAAACATGTCACACACGCTTGTATGTATTTATTGATTATCTCTTACATGTGCTTTTTTTTTTACTCACTTTGTTTTTATTCCATTACCTTCTACTTCACATACTACACCTGTCCACTTGCCAGTCCACATGCCCACCACTACACGTGTCCACATGTCTGCCTGTAGATTTATTCATGTGTCCATTTGTCATTTTTCTACTTCAATGGTGTCTATTTCTCTCAATGTCCAATATCCAAAAGCCAGCGTCCATCTTACTGTTACTTTCACCGTTTGATGTGTTAAAGTTGTTTTTTTTATATATGTACTTTTATAATAATTTGAATGACTTTGCTAGGTGGTGCTATTAAGTTAGACATGGCTTGGGCCAATACTGGCCAAAACCTATCAAAGTATGTATATACATACATACATACATACATATATATATATATATATATATGTATGTATGTATGTATGAATGTATGTATGTATGTATGTATATGTATATATGTATGTATATATATATATATATATGTATGTATATATATATATGTAGGTCCCGGGTTGAGTCGGGGTTAACCACAGTAAATAAGGTACTCAATACATAGCAGAGTAAATTAATTTATTTATAGAAGGAGCTTCTACAGGACTATATATATATATATGTATATATATATGTATAATGTATATATATATATATATATATATATATATATATATATGTATATATATGTGTGTATATATATATATTATATATGTATATATATATATATATATATATATATATATATATATGTATATATATGTGTGTATATATATATATATATATGTATATATATGTGTGTATATATATTATATATATATGTATATATATGTGTATATATATATATATATATATATATATATGTATATATATGTATATATATATATATATATATATATATATATATGTATATATGTATATATATTATATATATATATATATATATCACAATCAAGGAACGGCCATAATAGGCCATTCACCCACTAGAAATAACAGCCAAAGCTTCAACCGCAAAATAACATTAATTCCGCAAACCAGGAGAAAATGTTTTTTAATTTTCTCCTGGTTTGCGGAATTAATGTTGTTTTGCGGTTGAAGCTTTGGCTGTTATTTCTAGTGGGTGAATGGCCTATTATGGCCGTTCCTTGATTGTGATGTTGAACTTATAAATGGTCTATGACTATTTAATTTTTCCCACTAGGCCGCTGGTGGCAAAAAAATTCTACAAAATTTTTTTTGCCACCCTATATTGATTAAATATATATATATATATATATTATATATATATATATAAATGTATAATTATGAATATATCATCATCATCTTTTAACGTCCGCTTTCCATGCTAGCATGGGTTGGAATATATATATATATATATATATAAAAGTATATATATATGTATACAAATATACACACACACACACATTTTTTTTTTTGTAGTTTTAAGAGCTGTGGCACCACTGTTTTCTATATTGTTATTAGTGAGAGCCTCCTCTAATATGTGGAACTTGGTGAAGAATGGAGTTTGATGTAGCTACCCTTATTTGCACCTCTTGCTGTGAGGTAGGTTCATTTGGGACTCTCGACAGGAAGAGGTCCAGTTTTGATTTGAAAACACCTACATCATGGTTTCCTTTTCTCTGGTTCTGAATGTTCTCAGGATCCATCCAGCCTGTTGTCTGCACTTTGTCGCCATCCTTGTAATGTGCACTTGGAAAGAGGTATCATCACTCATGTCAATACCCAGTTCCCTCACTGATTTAGGCTCTGGGATTGTAATCCCCTGTGGACAAGTGTACCCTGTAAGTTTCATATGCAGTTTTGAATGCTGGTAGTGCAGGACTTGGAATTTTGCAGCATTAAACTGCATATTATTATTCTCGGCCCATCTGTAAATTGAGTTTAACTCCTGCTGCAAATGTGCAACATCGCTGGGGTTCTGTATTTTCTGCAAGACTTTTGTATCGTCTGCATAGCTGGCAAGGGTGGTTATCCAGGCACTTACAGGCATATCTGAGAGGGCCACTATAAAAAGCAGTGGTCCCAAGACAGTGCCCTGTAAAACACCGCTCACTATTTGTGTTTTCATAGAGGTGGCTCCATTAGCCACTACTGCCTGACTCCTATCTTTCAGGAAGTCATGTAACCAGTCTCCAAGTTTTCCAGCTATGCCAAGATCACACAGCTTGTGGCATATCATACCATGATCCACTTTATCAAAAGCTTTTGCACAATCAAGATATATTACGTCCACATTTGAGTTTTTGTGTAACTTCCTCAATGTCCAGTAATAATCTTGTAAGAGCTGGGTGGGTCAGGCAGCTCCTACCTCGTCGAAAGCCATGCTGGGTATCACTCAGCAAGTTATTTTCTTCGAGGAATGCAATTAGTTTCCCTCTGATTATCTGTTCCATGACTTTCCTGATGTGTGAAGTCAGAGAGATAGGACTATAGTTTTTGGTATCTGCCCTGCTTCCCCATTTATGGATTTGGCATATTATTCCCTCCTTCAGCTTGCTTAAGGAAGAAATAATATGTAAGATTATCACTGTTTAACATCTGATGGTGATTTCATATATATGTATGTGTGTGCATGAATATATATATATATATATATACTTTTATATATGTATATATGTGCGTATGTGTGTCTGTTATTAAGTAAGAAAATGGAGAGATTTATTTGATATAAATTAATTAATAGATTAATTTATATCCATTGAATCTCCCCATTTTCTTACTTAATAATATTTGATATTTATAACATATTTATTGAAGAAATATATCTTCACGATATAATATATTAAACCAGTATAAACTGGATGGAACCACCCCTATAAGAGGTTTATATATCCTCATAGTATCTGAATATATATATATATATATGTATATATATGGGCCAACCAAAGCCTTGTAAATGGATTTGGTGGACAGAAACTGAAAGAAGCTTTTTGTGTATATATATATATATGTATGTATGTATGTATATATATGTATATATATATATATATATATGTGTGTGTATATATATATATATATATATATATATGGATATGAATATGCATGTGTGTGTATATGTTTGTGTGTCTGTGTTTACATGCCTGTCATCTAGCAGTTCAGCAAAACGAGCCTGATAGAATAAGTACTAGGCTTACATAGAATAAGTCCTGGGGTCGATTTATTTGACTAAAGGTGGTGCTCCAGCATGAGTGTCTGTGTGTTAATTAGCTTGCTTACTAACTACATGCTTCTGGGTTCAGTCCCACTGTGTAGCAACTTGGGCCAGTGCCTTCTACTATAGAATGCCAGCTTTGAAGACAGACATTAAATGATGAGGATGATGACTTTGACATACCTACATACATATACACATACATGCCTAGATAGATAGATACATACATACATACATACATACATACGTACGTATGTATCTACACACACCACACACACACACACACATATATTGTGTACCAAAACACCATATCATTTCCTCATTTCCATCTCTCAGAAGTTAGACCTGCTGAGATTGGCTTTTTGCTACCTATTCCTATATCTTCTTTAACCTTCCTTAATCTTCTTCTTCTTTTGATGGTTGCAATGAAGTTTCTAATACAACGATCTTTATGTTCACTCCAAGGTTGTTCGCTCATATATACATTTAGACAGAAAAACAGACAGACAGACAGATAGATAGATAGACTTGTATATATATATATATATATATTTCTATATATATTTATCTTTCTATCTGTGTGTGTGTGCGTATAATATTAGGGAGTATAACTCCAAACTTACAGGCAAAAATTCAATTAAGTATTAAATCAAATTTCACAGTATAAATATTTAAACTATAAATTGAGTTGCATAATAGTGGTTTTATCTCTAATTTATATTTTATATGTGTATATATATATATGTATATATATATATATATATATACTTTATTTAAAGCTGCAGAAATATAACAAAAGCTGTTACTCAGAGTTTCACGTTACTGTTCATTGGACAGATTTGTTAACAAAACTGTCCGACGAACGGGAATGTGAAACTCTGAGTAACAGCTTTTGTTATATTTCTGCTGCTTTTAAATAAAGCATGTTACTCTATCTCTGGTATTTGAGTATTTTTTTTTCCACCTCGTTTCACAAGGATGTTTGGAGAACTCATATGTGTTTTGGCTGATGAGTACGGGACACTTGTATTTGCTGCAATATTTGCAGCTTTTAATAAAGCTGTTCTTCGTATGAAACAATTGTACTGAAAAACTAATCCATTCTTGTTGCTTTTTTCTTGTGTGTATATATATATTATATATATATATATATATATATATTGACCTGCTCGCTTAGCCAGCTGGGTGGCGTCATTCGAAGGCTAAGACAATGCGAACGCATTGTGACCAGCAATGTGTAGCAACACCTGAAGATATATGTATATATATATATATATGCATACATACATACATATATATACATACTATATATATATATATACATACTTATATATATATATATATATATATATATATATATATATATATACATACTTATATATATATATATATATATATATATACATACTTATATAATATATATATATATATTATATATATATTATATATATGCATACTTATATATATATATATATATATATATATATATATACATACTATATATATAATATATATATATATATATATTTATATAATATGATATAATATTATATAATACAATTTAGACAGAACAATGCAATGTGTACCAAAAAATCATAATTGCCAAGTCATATATATATACACACACGTATATAATATGTGTGTGTATATGCACACACATATATATATATGAATGAACAAAATGTAAAAGACATGGAAGATTAGCGTTCCCAGGAAAATCAAAATATCATAGTTCAGAAAATGTGTTGAGTCAGTGCATGGATCAAGTGCACAAGCACTTGAGAAGAACATGGGTGGTGCAACCACCAAAATTCTTAGGGTTGAACAAAACTTATATTGGCATCAATGAATTACAAATAAACATTCATTAGTCAACTCTTGAATGATACAAACATCAATAAAGACACCAGAA